>NC_139222.1:44967699-45065199 GCF_055691185.1 Crinia signifera
AGATACTTGGCTCAGCTGTCCCCCCTGTTCTATACACAGCAGGGATTATGCGCATCTCGTGTTAGTGAACCTGAACATGGAGTAGCCTCTGGGACTCACCAGCAGTTGATTAATCATGTGTGTGCATGTGGGTAGTGAGCGGGCAGCGGAGTGATGAGTGGCTCTGCATCATGTGGGCGGCGGTGCCACTTGTCACTCGCTCACTCGCTGTCACAGACAGACTCGCAGGCAGCAGCTGCCGCCTATACTAGGTGCCGCCCCTAGGCCCGTGCCTCAGTTCTGGCTCTTCTGTTTTGATGGCAGCTGGAATGCTGGCATTGGTACAGTGAATGCCGGCATCCAAGCCACATCCCATCTGGAAACCCCCTTTAGAAATCCTGCGTTAGCCCCTGATATATACAGTATAATGTTTGTTCTTTTAAATTGATGTTAAATGGATATTATTATTATTTTTATTAATAAGAACATATCTTCACACTTACTGCCCTACCAGTGTTATATAATCCTATTTAATGTTTTGTATTCTGGACTGGATTAACTGCTTTCTCCCTTTCAGTTCTAGGTGTATATTTATCATTCAATATTTGCAGCATATCCATTGAAAATACCATTACTTATAGCAGCCGTAGCCTCCATAGGTAAAATTTAGCAAGCTCTGGAATTCAAAATATTCTAGAGTCTGAACTCATGTAGCTACACCATAGGATACAGTTCACAAAATGATCAGGAGAATGTTCCTCCAGAAACCAGTCCGGCAAAAGCCATAGCACAGATGTGACTATGTGATGAACGACTGCTGTGCACGTGCAATCAGGAGTAATCACTATTAAGTCAATGTGTATGATAGCTGCATGAATTGTCAATGGTTAGCAATGTGCCTCAAAGCACTGAGGTCATAGGTTTTAGTTCCACCAGGGCCCTGTGTAGAATATGTTTTTCTCTCCCTGTGTGGGTGTTCTCCACTACTCTAGTTTCCTCCCACAATCCAAAAATATATTAGTAGGTTAATGGGCTATCAACAAAATGAGAGGAATATAGATTGTAAGCTCCACTGGAGCAGGGATGGTGCGAATGGCCAAATGGTCTCTGTAAAGCGCTGCGCTGTGTGCTATATAAATAACTATAAATATCAATATATATATAGTGGGGTGCAAACATTGCTCACCATTCCCGGGTTGGGGTGAAGTGGCCTGTGACCACATGCTCTAGTAAATACAAATTCAGGGGGCTCAAATATATGTATGTATATATATATATATATATATATATATATATATATATATGTAGAATAACCGGCACTCAGTCGAGGTGGGTACTGTCATGGCCTTGGTGCACTGACACCCTGGTCTCCCAGGTAACCAGTGGCATAACTACTGTAAGGCAGCCCCAGCTGCCGCTTGGGGGAGCAAGTCACAGTGGGGTTTGTGTGGGCGCCGGCACCCACTCGACGCACTGATATGCTGCTGCCTGTCGCTGCCCACTTGCTGAGCACCGGAGGCTAGTCAGCCACAGCGCTGATGCCGCCATGGCAGAGATGACAAATCCCTCCCCTGATTCCTCCACTGATTCAATTGACTGTACACAGAGCCGGCTATTGGCTACTGTGTACAGGATGGATGGGCGGATGGACGTGCTAGGGCGGCCTGGGATGCGTCGGAGCCAAGGGAAGCAGAAGTGTCTGCTGGTCTCTCTTCCTCTATCCTGCTTCAGCTTCTCCATTATGCATGTGATGTCATCACGTCACATACTGGGGAAACATGCTGGAGAGGAGTCAGGGGTGGGGGGCGCCTCCGATTTTTTGGCAGGGGGGAGCAAAATTCATAGTTACGCCACTGCAGGTAACACAGAGGGTAATAACTCAGGCACTCGTCTGACTTGATAATCCAGAATAAACGGACACAGAGGTCTCAGATACAAAACTTTGTATCTGAGACCTCTGTGTCCGTTTATTCTGGATTATCAAGTATATATATATTCAGGTATTTTGTAAGATTGCACTCACCAGGACTTCTTCATGATTGTATAAAAAACATTTAATATCTCACATGGGTCACTGCGATAATTTTCAGATCATGTGTCAACGTTTCGACTGCGCTACAGGCGGCCCTCCACAAGACACCACCACAGTATCACCTCCATCAAGCAATAATATATTATTATCTAATAGAGTATAATAATATACACTAAACATCGTCACTCACCTTTCCTAGTTTTGAGGTGCCCTATGTGACCACATTTGTTAAATACAAATTGCATGGGCTCTGCACTCACTAAATGCACTAATAATAATACATCATATTTTAGTTCAATGCATTTAAGCCTGCAGCCCCCTTCACGGGACCCCACTTTTCTGCAGAAAAGTGGGGTCCCGTGAAGTATATGTACAGTGTACAGCAGGGGCCAGGGAACCTTTTACCCCAAAACATATTTAGATACGCCAATGTTACCCCCTTGATTTGAAAGGAAGGATATCATATAATTGTAATACAAACTGTACCTCCAGAAATTAATGATATCTCCTGCTAATACGGTACTCAGCCTGGCAACCATTGATGATGATGACGATTAATATGTATGCACTGCCGAGATGTATTTAATTTGATATTGTTATAAGAAAAGAAACACACCGATCCATTTCTTACCACTTTGATCAATCTGTTCTTACTTATCATCCATCAGATGTTAAAGCATTCATGCATTCAAGATCCATACATAAGTCAAATAAAAAATTCCCGTTTAAGGCAGCTGGGTAATATATTTGTTATCAGATGGTCATTTCGGCGTATCCTACCGTTGGACAATGTTTATTTTTATTTGCTGATATTATATGGACATCATTTTATCTTCCAGGTGGTCCTCTCTGTTCCTGCTGTGTGTCCGACCCCTTGGCACTCTCCTTCCTACCCCCTTACAGCTGCCAGAGTCACCGTACAGCTAGTGTGGCTGCTCTTCGTATGAAGGCAAGGGAACATTCAGAGGCCGTGCTACAATCTGCACAACTTCTTCCACCAGCAGGAAGCAGCTCTGGGCCCTCTCCTCCTACATCTCATGAGAATGGACAAGAAAGAGCCGCTCCAGTACCAGAACACAATGAACCAGAAAAAAATGTATGATGTGTCCACCCTGCTATACACTGTATTGTGAAAGAAGGCTTATTCCTCAGCAAACTGCACCTGCAGCTGGGCCTCTAAAAACAAATCATACTATACAGTTATATGTTGTTCTCCAATAGCACAAGTACATCCTACCCTAAGAAACTATGAATTTTCTGGACCTCTGATGAGTACACAATATGTGGTCTCCTGAACCTTCCAGATAAAATCTGAGATGAGTGGGTATTTAGATTGGATGTGCTTCACCATCAGCAGACTGTGGAAATATTTTCTTGAGTTACACTCTTACACAAGAAAGAGATGGAACCACTCATCAAGAGTTACCTCAACAAAGGATACCTGTTTTCCTGCAGAAAATATTGCAGAAATGTAGTGGGATTTATTATCTTTATCTATTTATCTGATTATTATATTATTGCTAAGATATGGTTGTTATATAAATGACAGATTTGTTTTTTTCTGGACCAAAAATCTTAGATCTGCCCAACAAATGTGTACCGTTTTAAACGCTTGTCTGTCGGAGACCTCAAAGAAATCTTCAGAAGGCTACAAGAACAAGAGTCACAGGCATCAAGACCAGAATAAGCATGATCACAGTAGCCAACTATTGATAATCTCCAAGGATGATTCAAGGTTTTCAATTTCTGTCCTTGTATCTCAATTGTCTCCAAATATACAGTATATTCTGTATCTAGTCTGATATTTTCACCACCTAATCTTATTTTTTTTCGTGCTTTATAAATTGATATTTATTAAACAAGAGTATTTAAAAATACAATAAATGTCATAATAATCATGTTTAGTGATCATGTCAAAGTGGCGAGTTGTTGTGAAAAAAGCTGTTTTATGGGCTTGGATTTACAGTCTCAGCAACAACGTGTCCCCTGGAAATTATATTACATTATTGGCAACTACATCACACAAACTTCACCACTGCCTCTTCCCCCTTAATTTAGCGGATCAACCCAAGTTTGCAAACTATTGCGGTGTATGGAGGTTTCACATGTTCTGGTTTTGCAGAAAAAGACCTATTTTCTTTAATGAACTTTTTCAGATCTTACCACAAGGGGGAGCTGATTACCTGGTGAAAGAATAAAGATACTTCTAAAAAGGATATGACACTAATTAAATGTATTTATAAGTCCACGATGTTCTGTTTAACAGACCCTCCTTATGGTCAAAACCAATGCTATTTCAAATGATCCCTGCATTTTGATTATTATTTCTGCTGATCGCACAGTGCAGTTTCTTAGATTATGGTTTGCATTTAAATAACAGCTTATAGTTTCAGAGCTTTGCAAGAAAGGAAGTCCAAAAATAAAAACAAAACAGAATGTCCTAAAAAAGAGGAAACAGCTTATGTTTCTAGAGTTGTTGTTGCACTAGGGTTGCAACAGTATTATACATAGCACATTTTATAGTTTCAGAAATGATCCTATGAGAATTTAATTGCATTCTAGGTTTTACTAGTCCACAGAGCCTTCAGTGGGCACCTCTGCCTGGGGGTCCACCTTCTCCTCCAGCGATCAGGATCCAGATTGAGCAATTGAATTATACATTATACATATGCTACTTTATATTGCAAAAGACTATGGTGTATTTTCTACAGTGCATTGATGGTATTAAGCTGGTACATTATCATGTGTGTGCTAGCAGTGTTGACATCTTTCTATCTTTGCCGGTGGCGTGCGGTGGGGTGAGGCAGGTGAGGCACAGCCTTTCCTGTCATACTAACGTATATGCCGAAGTTTTGAATTTATAAAGTAAGTCAAAAATACAAAGAATATATATTAAAAAAATCTTATTTTTATTATTCTAATCATTTTTATAGTCAAAACTCTGGAGTAAAAAGTCTATGGCAGGTGAGGCAGTGCCTCACCTGGCTACCTTTTCTGCACATCTCTTATCAAAACTCATTGAATCTACAGCAGTATATACTGCTGCACATGTGTATTATGCTGGTATGTACCCCATGGCTCATATATTGTGTGCATATCTGGCTCTGGTACTTGCCAGGGAGTCCTCCACCATTTACCTCACTGCACGTCCCTCTTTGCAGCCGCTTGGTGTGAGCGGGTGCAGAAAATTGTATATTTGCTGGCCCGTTCACACCAAGCAGTGCGGCAGGGCCGTATTAAAGCAGGGGCAAAAGGGGTCAGTACCCCTGGGCCCCCCTCTAGCTAGTGTTTTGGCATGTATTTTAAAAAAAAAATTTGGCATGTATTTAAAAAAAAAAATTTAGCTAAAGGTTTTGTGCATGGGAGTGTGGTAGTGCTGCTGCTTCACCTATCTGCAAATGTGACAATGATTAATGATGCTGAGCATGGGGTGCCAAGTGTGCAGTGCATTACTGGGAGTTGACTAAGTCCCATGATACTTTGCACAAGAGGGCAGAGGCTGAGAGGTTTGTGCTGAGCTCTGATTGGTGGAGCTCATTACACGCTTCTCAGGCCCATGGAGGACAGCAGCAGCATCCTAGTCGTGGAAGGGTTTATAATCAGAGGCAGCACTGGGACTGTGAGGTCTCCTACAGTCCTACAGAGTAAGGTGCAGAGGGACAAACACAGGCTTTTCATGTGGTATGTAAGTGTATATATATATATATATATATATATATATATATAAATTTATATACACACAAGAACCTTTTGCAATCAGCAAAGAAAAGACGGCACTCCACGGTAGTTACAAATGAAGACGTTGTTAAAGGATTTCAATAATACATTACAAACGACTCCATCAACGTTTTCATTTGTAACTACCGTGGAGTGCCGTCTTTTCTTTGCTGATTGCAAAAGGTTCTTGGATATGCTATTGTGGACAGGACACCCCGGGTGCTGACTATTAATTTATCCAGAGTGCCAAATCTTCACAGACGTGTATAATATATATATATATATATACATATATATATATATATATATATATATATATATATATCCCCTGCAGTTACCCATTGACCAAGTTTATACTATCTTTACTCTGTATTTTGACTGTGTAATATTCTCCCATGCAGTTTGCGGCCAGTAATGACAAGTGCAAGGGGGCCCCCCTGTCTAAAGTGCCCCGGGCCCCCCGAAGGCTTAATCTGGCACTGCAGTGCGGGCAGGTGGTGTGGGGAGGTGAACAGAGGGTGTGCCAATGGGAACACCCAGTGTTTCATGGCTGTTCCCACGGAAATGCGCCTGTGCCTTGGGTGCCAGGAGCGGGCAGCTGACGTCAGTGGATGTCAGCTGTCTGCTCGCTTCCTGTACAGGGAACCTGCAGATCTAAAACACCAGAGAGTGTCTTAGATTTGCGAGCGCTGTACAAATCATTCGATGGTCGGCAACCATCAAATGATTATACACCCACACGCAAATTGCGAATGGATGTTTATGCAAAATGTCTATGTTTGTGCAATCTGCTTGCAGGCGGCGGGTGGACCTTCATGCTGGTGGTGTTTAGTTGGCTCACAAAGCTGCGAAATTCCCAGTTTAGCGAGTCAACCTGAATGACCTCCCATATGTATAATTCAAGAGACAAGTCTGGTACCTGATCCCTGGAGGAGGTGGGGCCCCAGATATTAGGGCCTAAAAGGGGTTTCCCTTGTCCCCCTGTGGGCCAGCCCAACGCTGGTTGCTGCACCCATTATTTTAATACTTACCTCTCTGGAATTCCGTGATGACAGGAGCAGCACTGCAAAAATTTGCGTAAAAATGTCTGTTGTTTAATTTTTCCAGAGATAAGCACATGAGCATTGTAATCAAAGCAATCCTTAGCTGCGGCAGCTCCTACCTTAGTTTAGAAGGGGGGCTGCCACTGGCCACGATGCTGGCTTCCCCTCTACTGCTGGCCCTTGGAACTGTGCGTGCGCTGGCCCCCAGCTAAATCATGTCCCAGCACCTGTACACTGCAGATGACCAGCACCAGGACAAGGGATGCACAGAATTAGCCTAGGTACTGCACATGCTCAAACCTCGGATTCTGTGGGCTGCAGCCCAAGGAGGCACCTCAGAGGGAATAAACACCACCTACTGGAACTGTCTTGAGTGACTGGCAGGTCGGACATCAAATAGGAAGTCACTGCCAGTCACAGTGAAGCCAGAGAAAACTCAGCGACTGCATCTGACTTCACTATATTGAGCAAAGTGGTGGATTTAACCTGGTGGGGCTGCAGTCCAGCCGTCCATAGATAAAAACTGCCACTGCTCTATAGCTGTATTCGGCTGCTGGCAGACAGGAGGGGCCCAGATGGAGGAGGCCATACACAGGCCTCCTCTTTTAAAATGCCTGGGGCTAAGTTGATAATTTATCTATGAGGATGTGTCCTGTTAATTCATTAGGAACAGGCAGTGCTTCATGTATACTGGTTCAGTCCACACATAGGCCCTTATTCTTTTTTTTTTTTTTTTTTATATTTTTATTTTCCATTTACGGTACAAAATTTTACGAACTTACATTAAAATGACATACAACGTTCAACAATACATTACATATCAACATCTTGGTGCGTGCAATAGCAGATCATTTTCTTTAATATTTCTAATATGTCTTCCAGTCCATCATATAACATCATAGATAATAACTTTCTTCTGCCCCCATAATAACATATTTCATATAATGTATAGTGGTACATGCTTATTCAAGCAAGAAAGAAACAGCGTTCCCCCATCCAGATTCCAACACTTCAAGTCTGTCACAGCAACCCAGTAATTTATTTATAACACATGTCGCTCATATTCAATTGCCACAATGGGGCGTCATGTAAGATGGGCTAAGTCTATATAAAAAAAAAACAAAAAAAAAAAAACAACAACCCACCCCTCTTATTTATTTTATTATTTTAACATACTATCATCCTTAATCCTAATTTCAGAGGATTGTGTATATCCATTTTATCCATTATTTCGACAATGATTATTCATAAACATTATTTCGACCATGTGTATATCTGTGATTAGTGATTTTTTTCCAACCAAATATCTTATACCCTCTTATCATTTTTCGTGATCCTTTAACTTTATACAAATATTATCAACCTTAATCCCAATTCCAGGAATTTAAATATATCAATTTTTATCCATTGTTGTGACAGTAATGTGACTCACGCATTATCTCCACTCGGTATTATTTTTATAATTTAGTGATCCATGCACCCTTATAATTTCATGCCCCCCCACCCCCTCCCATCCTACCCCTCCCCCTCCCTCCCCCCCTTTAATTTTCCTTAATCCCAATCTCCACGAATATGTAATAAAATAAGAGAGAGTGAGGGAAAGAAAAAAAAAAAAAAGGAAAGACCATAGCTCAGCTATTATTTGGACGCTGCCTCAGCCAACGGTTCCATATTTTCCAAAATTTGTCTTGTGTATTCCGGAAAATATGGATAAATTTTTCATGCTCAGCTGTATAATCCACCAATGCTAGCCATTCCATATAATCTGGACCTCTATCCGCCAGCCAAGATCTGGCAATCAATACCTTCGCTAAGGCACATGCATTATTAATAAAAATCTTTTCTTCCCTATTTGTGTCCCCAATACTTATTATATTTAGCAGACAATCCCTATTTGATAGACAGTTTCTGTTAATTCCTACCTTCACCAAGAATTCTATAACTTTTTCCCAGAATTCACTCACTCTGGGGCAATCCCATAGCAGGTGAAAAAATGAGCCAGTTGCAATCTGACATTTAGGGCAGATATCCGTAGTTCTCGCCCCGAACTTCATTAACCTCGGCATGGATAAATATGATCTGTGAAGAAGGAATAACTGGATCTGCTGGGTCCTAACAGAGTTAGTGGCCTTAGAGACCGATGAAATGGCTCTCACCCATTCGTCAGGCTGTATTGTCCCTAAATTTTCCTCCCATTTTTCCCGCAGAGCTACCAGATTGTCCCCAGCTGCTGCGGACAGATAATTATAAAGTCTTGATATCAGTTTATTATTTTTATCAGATTTCAATATTTTTTTAATTGGGGATTCTCCAAAGAGGGGATTATTATCCTTAAAAAAGGAATTTAAGGCGTTACGAAGCTGGATATATCTAAAAGTATACCTCGCCGGAACATCATACTCGCATTGTAGCTGTGCATAAGATTTTAATCTACCTCTCTCGTAAAGCTGGCTTATAGAATTTATGCCAAAGGGCTCCCAGAACTTGACGGATTGTGTATATTTAATCCCTTTTAATATCTTCGGGTCATTTAAGGGGTGTTCTTCATCTAGATTTTGGAAGCCTACCCTTTTATTTGATTTTACCCAAATTTTAACCGCCTGTTTTATTATATCAGGGTCTCCCCTACTGGACTGGCCCCTCACTAACTTCTGAAGAGGAGTAATTCCATTTTCTCGTTCTAAGATGGTATTTTGTATCCTCATACACTCTACTGATGGTCTCACCCAATCTGCTACAGAGGCCAGTTGACTTGCCAAATAATATAGCTGCAGATTTGGTAATGCGAGGCCTCCTTCTTCCCTCTTATTAAATAAGACTTGAAATTGGATCTTAGCTCGCGAGTTATGCCAGATAAAAGAGGCGACCATGCTATTAAATTTCCTAAAGAATGACTCAGGAATATATTTGGGGGCATGCTGGAGTTGATATAAAAACTTTGGCAATACAATCATTTTTATAAGGTTTACTCTCCCGGAGACTGATAAGGGTAACCTCCTCCATATTTTAAATTTATCTATCAGATAATCCATTAGGGGATCTAAATTTAGTTTTTTAAAGTCTGCGGAATTATGCGATATCCACACTCCCAAATACTTAAAGGTGTAGGCCCATTTCAATGGTGTATCCACCAGCTCAGACCCTGTATCCTGAGGTCTGATTGCAAATATAATTGACTTACTCCAGTTCACCCTGAACCCGGAATAATCCCCAAATTTAGTGATCACATCCATAGCCAGAGGGGCAGCCTTTTGTCCGTCCGCTAAAAAAATCAGGAGGTCATCCGCATACAGGGTGACTACATCAGAGATGGAGCCTCTATTAAACCCCATTATCTCCGGGTGTTGACGCATTAAACAGGCCAATGGCTCTATTGATATCGCAAAAAGGGTAGGGGATAGGGGACACCCCTGCCTCGTCCCTCTAAATAGAGGAAAGGGTTGCGAAACATTCCCATTTATGGCTACCCTAGCCACAGGGTCATTGTACAACAATTTTATCCATTTAATGAACCCCGGCCCCATGCCCATTGCAGCCAACACCTCCCAGAGGTAATGCCACTCGACCGCGTCAAACGCCTTGACCGCGTCGAGGGACATCACCACCGGGAGGGGATGGGCCGAATGCGCAGTCTGTGTTTGCAGCAACATCTTACGAATATTGGACGAAGTTGATTTGCCAGGCATAAAACCTGTTTGGTCAGGATGGATTAATTTCCCAATGTGTTTATTCAACCTATTTGCAAAGACTTTAGCAAGAATCTTAGCCTCTGTAGCTATAAGAGAAATAGGGCGGTAGGAATCTAGCTGCACCGAATCTTTTTGTGCCTTAAGAAGAACTACTATTTTTGCTTCCATCATAGATAGAGGGAGTTTATCCATCTCAAAACTATTATTAAATATTTCCAAGAGTAATGGGGCCATTAATTCCATATGTTTTTTAAAAATCTCAGCGGGGATGCCATCAATCCCAGGAGCCTTTCCATTAGGTAATGAGGCAATTGCTACTTTTATTTCCGTCAAATTCAGGGGAGCTTCAAGCTCGAGCATATCCTCTACACCCAGCTTTGGTAACTTAATTTTTTTTAAAAAGTCACAAATATCGCTCTGATTATACCTAGATCTGGACTCATATAATTCGGCGAAATATCCTCTAAATATCTCCAGCATCTCTTTATTACCACTTGCCTCAATCCCATTCTTATCTATTATCCTCGCTATCACATTAGGGGGGTTATCAGATTGGGCAATTTTAGCTAGTAATTTCCCCGATCTGTCGGCCGTAGCATATCTAATCTGAGAACTGTGTAAAGACATCTTTGCATTCTCTTCTTTCACACATTTAACCCAATTCTCTTGGGCCGCTAACCATTTTTTTTTAAGGTCCTCGCTGCCCTTATCAAGATAGCACCTCTCAAGATTCTCACATTCCTGTTCCAGGGCCACAACTTTTTCTCTGCTGATTCTTCTTGCCTCAGCTACTCCCTTCCTAAGACTACCCCTTATATAAGCTTTGAAGCAGTCCCATACCATCCCGGTTGGGGCCGTTCCTCTATTCAACTCCCAGTACTCCTGCCACTGACCTTCGAGATTAGTGTCCAATTTTTCTAACCATCTTGTGTCAAATTTCCAAAATGAATTACCTTCCCTTCTCTGGTCAGTTAACTCCAGGAGCACTGGGGAGTGATCAGAGATCCCTCTATTTTTATATGTTACATTTACAACATTAGGAAGAAGAGTATCCGAGATTAACACCATATCAATTCTAGAAAAACTTTGGAAAGAAGCTGAGAAGCAAGAAAATTGTACTTTAGTGGGATTTCTGGCCCTCCATGGGTCCACCCACCCCAGATTTTTGATAAATTCACCAAAACCTTTATTATTTCGGCTGCCACCCATAGCTGACCTGCTCCACCTATCAGCTTGTACATCAATTATGTTATTATAATCACCAATACTGATCACCGGGGTATCTGGAGAATCAGCAGAGAATTCAATTGCAGATTTCAGAATCTCGTAAGAGAAGGGTGGAGGAATGTATATGGCCATTAGCAATACATGATAGGAATGAATTTTACAATCCAAAAAAATATAACGCCCCTGAGGGTCAATCTTCTTTCGGCTGCACTCAAATGGAAGAGATCTCTTAATTAGGATTGACACCCCTCTAGAGCTATTTGTAAAGGGGGCATGGTATACCCATCCGATCCAGGGTTTTTTGAGACTTAGTAAAGAGGAGCCTGCAAGGTGCGTTTCAACCAAGCAGGTAACATCCGCGTTATACTGTTTTACTTGTCGCATTATTAGAGACCTTTTTATTTTATTATTCATACCCCTCACATTCCATGACATAATTACAACCATGCCTAATTAATTAGTTTATACTTTCTCTCCAGATCGAATGCAGCTTCTAGAAAAATGGGCCGACAGATACCAATATTTATACTTAAAAAAACAAGAAAGCATTGTAAGAACCAGTTTCATGTTACTACAAAGACCAACGCCTACTTCTCTCAGTGCCCATATTGGGCTGGTTAGCATTGATTTATACTTAAAACATTGTGGGTATATATTGTCTACACATAAGTAATTACCACAAATCTGAGCTGGGGTAAGAGGATAAGCTGCTAAATAGCACACCAAGCAATTGACAATAGACAAAACAAAACAACACATTACACAAAATACAACCCCCGTCCCCCCCATCCCACCTCCCTCCACCCTGTATACCTCTATGCCCCTGGCATACTTCTGTCCCAACCCCCTATCTACTGCTAACCCTTTGAGGCTTCTAATTTTAGCACACCATCAGGCGGTGAGCTCCCTGAACTGCAATCATAATCTTAGTATACATAGACAATTTACTCAGTATTTTGACCCATTTGTTTAGAGCCTGGTGCCCATTTATCAAGCCAGTCTCCGGCTTCATTGGCTGACTGAAAAAAGACTGTGCCGGTGTCTGAGACAATTCTTAGTTTTGCGGGGAACACCATGGAGTATTTAACTCCCCTTTCCCGAAGTCTCTTTTTGATTTCTAAGAATTTTGCTCGCTCTTTTTGTACTTCCAGAGCGAAGTCCGGGAACAGCGAAATTCTATTCCCATTATGCTCCAGCGGGCCCTTTGTTCTAGCTAAGCGAAGCACCATGTCCCGGTCCTGGAAATGTAGAAATTTCATAATCATCGTCCGGGGGGGGGGCTCCGGGGGGGGGAGGCCTCATTGGTACTCTATGAGCTCTCTCGATCGTAAAGAATCTAGAAAATGACTCTAGGCCCAGCTTGTCCCTTAACCATTTCTCCAAAAATAGAGCAACCTCAACCCCTTCTTCCCTTTCCGGTAACCCCACCAAGCGAACATTGTTCCTACGAAGTCTCCCTTCCATGTCAGATATTTTATCTTTTAGAAACTGCATTTGGGTTGACACTGCGTTGACTTTTTCCAGTAATGATTTGTTACAGTCCTCCACATTTGAGATGCGCTGCTCAGCCTCTTTAATCTGGGATTTAATTTCTTGTATATCGTTTTTGAGCCCACCTATATCTTGCTGGATGCTAGCAATCTTTTCTGACAGCCTTAACTCGCAGCCATGGATAGCATCCAAAAGATATTCAGTCCGGGCCACTTAATGAATATATCCTTCTTATGCTCAAGGCACGCTGTACTGTATAATATATAGCTTTGCGGCTTTTTCTGCCAATAGGGTGAGGGGAAGAAAAAGAAAGGAGAAAGGGTCTTAGTTCGTCGGTAGTTTACTCAGCAGGTATAACACATAGGGCAAGCAAGATACTAAAGTTCAAACCCAGCTGTGTCCTGCCGAAATAATCCAGCATTTAATATCGTTGCTGCCGATGTAAACACACAAGGCGCCTGCCCAGACCACACTGAGTTAATTAGAATACAAGGCGCTCTCAGCCCAGAGAGATTTTTTTTAGATGTATATCTCACCACTCCGTTGCGGTCCTTCTGAGTGCTTTCCTTTCCTTCAATTTCGCGGGAGCAGCGATCAAAGGAAAACCCTTCTCTCCCACTCACTTTGCACTCTCACCCGTCCGGGCAGCTCGCACGTGCACTGTCACAGCCGCTTGGATACCGCTGAGCACTTCGGCGTCTCTTCGCGCCTCCTGATGACGTGCACAATCCACGCGAGATCTCGCTCCCCGCACCAAGCTTCCCCGTACAGCCCGAGGTCCCGGATCACCCACTGAGCCGCCCGGCAAAGTAGAAAGGCACAGACGCTTCTCCAGGTACTCACTCCTGGAGCTCAATTGCAGGGCTCAGGCCGCACCTTCGGCCGGTCACCAGTGCTATACGGATGTTACATTCAGGGAGCTCTCCCCACACACTCACTCACTCCCGCCTTGCCGTGGCCACGCCTCCCTCTCTCCCCTACTCTTACATAGGCCCTTATTCTAGTTGAATCGGATGGATGCGTATTTTCGGACAGGAACCGAGTGTTCTTAGCCCGGCCTTCCGTACGGATCGCTCACACCGTCCGAATGCGGTAAGACGCAGAGTGGATTTTTCATGTGAACACCTCCTCCATCTGTAGGAACCTCCCCCATCATTCGATGGTCACTGACCATCGAATGCTGGACTGAGTGGTCCAGACCACTCAGGCATTTCTCCTTGCAAAAGCAGGGATATGGGCAGGCAGTTGGCATCCAGCTATGTCATATGTCCGCCCCCCACTTGTTCGTCACGGCCGGATTACCATACGTACGCCCAGCGTTTTCATGGGAACGCCCATGTAACACGGGGCGTACACATATGGTAATGAGCAAAATCAGCCCTTCACGCCCCTCTCCACCCCCTGCTCGGATGGTTCCATACAATCATTTTCTGCACGGACCTCGCGCCGTGTTCGGACGTGTGAGGCGTTCGCACATGCGCAGATAACGCCTCTGCACATGCGTAAACAGCAACCATCGGCCATCCGTCCGCATTCGGAGCCATCTGACTCAGAATAAGGGCCATAGTGCATATAATGGCTGTCTACATTATGGGGGATATTCTGGTTGCCTTGCAAATCCACCAACCCCCGCCTTGCGAATGGTGGCCTGGTCACCACCCATTCGCGGAGTGTGTTCACATGCACTGGCTGTAAACTGATGTTTGACACAAACATCCATTTGAAACCTGCGGGGGAACACACACATTACTTGATGGTGGCTGATCATCAAATGATGTGGAAAGCACACACACATCTAAGGTTGCTCAGAGCAACCTTAGATGTGCGTGAGCATTCTGAAGGAATTTCTGGGAGGCTGTTTTGGCAGATTCCATGCCGTGCGCATAGCATCTACAGAGACCCGGCTCCCCACTGTCTTGGTTTCCAGTACAGAGACCCGGCTCCCCACTGCCTGGGTTTCCAGTACAGAGACCCGGCTCCCCACTGCCTTGGTTTCCAGTACAGAGACCCGGCTCCCCACTGCCTTGGTTTCCAGTACAGAGACCCGGCTCCCCACTGCCTTGGTTTCCAGTACAGAGACCCGGCTCCCCACTGCCTTGGTTTCCAGTACAGAGACCCGGCTCCCCACTGCCTTGGTTTCCAGTACAGAGACCCGGCTCCCCACTGCCTTGGTTTCCAGTACAGAGACCACTGCCTTGGTTTCCAGTACAGTTGCAGCATCTATTGTGCCAGCTCTGCATCACCCAGGACCCAGTGCTCCAGGCTGCAGCCTGATCAGCCGATTCATCAAGCCCTGAGCAAAGCTGAAGCAAAACTCTTCCATTCTCTGTGCATGCTCCAATTCCCTTTGGATTCGGTCAGTCATTGTCCCAACGCCGGAATCCTGACTGCTAAAAGCCTGACACATGGCCAGCGGCTATTCTCCCTCGTGGGGGTCCATGACCCCCATAAAGGGAGAATGAAATAGGTGGCGAACGTAGCGAGCCACTGTGCCCGCAGCATGGCGATTGCATCAAGCCCGCAAGGGGCTTTGTTGCACTCAACCTGCTGTCTGAGTTCCCGCAGTCAGGATTCCTTCTTTGGGCTAATGACTGTCAGAATCCAGTCGGGGTGTTATAAAAAACCCATCCCTTTCCCCAGAACATGTGACATCATAATACCACAAAATGGGGGCTTTATTGGGAGCATCCCCAGGATACAGGATGTTATTAAAGTGTGTGCAACCACCCAAATTCATCATATATATTTTATGCAATTGTGACAGTTACACTAACATCAACTGAATAAAGTGAACATACTGTAGTATGAAGAAAGTTTAACTCTAAATGTCTGTTACATTTACAGAAAAGTATGTAAGAAAAGTGTTGTGCAGATCTATAATATGTAAATTATAGATTGTTTGGGGTTTCTGTGTAATAACTGGAGCAAGCCAATGTGTATTGTAATGGAAGGTGGTAGGTATGGCCATCAATGATTCATAATCATCAATAGGATCATATGGATGTAGAATAATTGGAGGAGAACCAGATGGTTTCCCTACATCGATAGAACAGCATAAACAAATAGTTTTATCCCCCAAGGTGCTGGAACATGGAGCATAGCTCTGCCCCTGACACCTAAGTATCCCCATCCCCATGTTCTGATTGAGGGGATGACCATTGATCATTGGTCATCCATTTCATATTGTGCTGCTAATGGCTACAACCCTAGAAGGTGGTGTGATCTAAACTTTCATCATATGCGGCTTTATCCAATGACTATTCAAAACAACACTATAGTAATATACTTGTTTACTTTTGTCCCTCCCTTCAAGGAGATTTAAAAAGGTCTAAAGGGCAAGTGCCACAGTTGCAATGTCCCATTTTGCATTAACATGACCCACCTGGAATAAAGCCTAGTCTCCTGGGCATTTGGAAACACTCTGTAACAATAGGGAGTCATTCTTGATGTTCAGGGAAAGTGATACAATATGCCATAGTTGCCTATTCTCAGGGCCGTTTCTAAAAGCAGATGAGCCATGCAACTGCACAGGGTGCTGCACCTCTACCGTGTGACTGCAAGGCTCTTCTGCAAGAGCATAATACAAGAGAGAGATGTGTATCAAAAAGGAAAACAGGGGTGTAATTTACACCCCAGTTTACACTAGGGATGTGCGAGTTCGGATTGGGGGAATCCAGACACCCCCAGACACCCCCAATCCAAACCACTTTCCGAGCCTGTTCGGGACTTCCCGCCCAGGCTCGGAGAGCGGGTCTCCAGACCTTGCGAGATCCCGCAGTCGGATCTCACGAGATCCGGACCTTTTAAAGGGACAGGTGGCCGGATGCCATCTTCACTCCAGACATGGAGAGTAAAGAGGTAGCGCGTTCTGCCACCTGACTGCCTGCCCGCCTGCCATCCTGACATCCAGTCCAGTGATAGTGCTGTCCAGACCAGTGATCATGCTGTATATAGTCCAGTCCAATGATACTGCTATATAGTCCAGTCCAGTGATACTGCTTTATAGTTCAGTACAGTAATAATACTGTATAGACCAGTCCAGTGATACTGCTGTATAATCCAGTCCAGTGATAATGCTATATAGACCAGTCCAGTGATAGTGCTGTATAGTCCAGTCCAGTGATAGTGTTGTATAGTCAAGTGATAGTGCTGTATAGTCCAGTCAAGTGACAGTGCTGTATATATTCAGTCCAGTGATAGTGTTTTATATACAAAAACAAACAAATATATCAGTCCCAACGCTTTTCTTCTGCCAAGTCCGAAAAGAGGGGTCACCACTCAACCCCGTATTGGTGCAGTTTGTAGAGAAGAGGACCAGGGGCGATGAAAAGTTGTCACCACATCCGAGGAGATATGTAAAAGAATTGAACAGTATGTCAAGCAAAGGTCTTATCAACCTGAAGAAAGCGTACCCGTGCTCACGCTCAGAAACGAGGATGGTGCTCATAAAGGTTTCTTTTACATCTATATGGGATTTCACCACGAGTGCATATTCTGCCTGTATTTTCAGTCCAGTGATACTACTAGTGCATAATTCCAGTCCAGTAATAGTACTGGTGCATAAATCCAGTCCAGTGATTCTTCTGCATAATTCAAATCCAGTGATACTACTGGTGCATAATTCCAGCCCAGTTATACTACTGGTGCATAATTCCAGTTCAGTGATACTGCCATTAAAGTCCAGTCATACTGTTGTATATTTCCAGTCCTGTGGGAGAGGGTTGCTGCTGTACATATTAAATTGTGTTACTGATGAGTGACAACAACTGGAGAGTTTATCAGGCTCTGTGGTGCTGCTGACCTGGGGTGCTGCATCAGATATTGAATTGCAATGAAGAATAGACACTGGAGTAAAGCAAAGGTAGTTTGTGCAAGGTCCAACTGAAACATTGCATTTTTTTCCTGCCAATGTATTACATGATGCTTGTAAGCTTGCAAGCAGGGCGCTCTTACCTCTATAACATTCTGTTACTAGTAGTACTACCCAGTTTGTTTTATCACTGTTGTTCCAATTGTAATGCGCAACGGAATATGCTGCGCTATATCAGAAACTAAATAATAAATGGACTGTCTGACATGCCTGCTTGGATACTGTCACTGAAGAAATAAATATAATCCTCCACCATTCTTTCAATGGAGACAGCATCTCCAGTAACAGTAGACATGTCCGTCATTGTAGCGAGTGTATTTTGAAAATGTAGTTTTCTCCGGCATTTGAAAGAAGGCGATGCTGCCATGTCACATTCCGGTTGAGCTAACCATATTTTCACCAACAGCTCTTTGCACCTCTGCAGATTTGTGTCCATCAGAAACAAAGATACGGGTTTACACTACCTGGGGTTAAGTACAGTGGCCAAAGTACAGTCATCAGATTCCAACAGATTGAGCACCCTTCCGGGCCACTGACAGCATTCCTTTTATGGAATAAAATTAGCATCTGCTATCAAATGAATTGTGCCAGAAAAATATGGGAGTTTTTTGAATTTGCAGTTATTTGTCTCACAACATAAAGTATCCATACAATGAATGTGTTTGCATACAATAATACATGTGGTAAGGGAATATGAATAATAAGAGCCAAATTATCCTGTCCACATGTGGGTCGTTAAGTGGACAGTGGGTACAACTGCATTTCTGAGTGAGGGCACAAATTACACTTTATTAAAATGTCCCTGGTACAGTCAGGGAATTGCTTGTGTAGTGAAGTTGAATCCAGAATGGGCACACAGTACATAGTAAGTTAGAAACATAGAATTTGGCTCACATCTGTAACTGCCACTGGCAGGGAAGTCCAGGAACAGAGCATTTTGTACCTAATGGAATGGGTCATGTTGGAGGGTATGGTGTAGTCACCGTACAGTTTTGGTAGGGTTAGGCCTATACATAGCTAACAGTGGCTACACTTGGGAATTTGTGATATCTGAATGCACAGTTAGTTCCTGTGCTTGCCTTTAACAAGCTTTAATTTTTTTAAGGGCTTCCATCTCCATGAGTAAATAAACCACCAGTCATGAACATAGGTCAAGTTTTCCTTGCCTCTTCCTGTTGAAAATAGCATGTTGCCAAGTTAGCGTTTCTCTGTACATAGTTAGTTTTGGCTGTAAAATATTATTATGTTTAGGTTGTTGGATTTTACATTCCCTCTATGACATTGTGCATTGGCCTGAGCAGATGATGTTCATGGACGTGCACGTCATGGTGATGACTGGTGCCAGTAGCTTCAGCACTAGTAGTAGGAATTATTTCCTGATCTTTTATTGTTTGTCCTCAATTCTGTACACTGAAATGTGAATGTAACAGAAACATTAAAATGAGATGCAGGACATCAAAATCTGCAGTCCGGAGCTTGTAGGGTCCGGTCCGGGGGAAGTTCTGTTCGGGGGGGTGTCTTGTCCGGGGGGTCCCTGTGATAGCTATCACCAGGGACATGGGAGAGGGGAAATTACAGCCTCCCCGTGTGGTCCGGACCGTCCGGTTTTTGCTACATGCCCGGACCATACAGGGAGGCTTTAATCTACCCCTCCTCCTCTACCTGGTAACAGGTGTCACAGGCAGAACCCCCAGACAGGACACCCCCGGACAGGACACCCCCTGGACAGGACGATACAAGCTCCAAAATGCAGAGTTTGATGTCTGGTCCGGCGGTCCGGGGGTTTTGTCCTGGTCCGGTTTTTATCCATATCCCATCTATCTGGATACGCATATATTAAAAATATTTTTTTAAAGTATAAGAAACTGTCACATTTCTATTATTTGAGAAACAAGCCTGCACTGGTTTATTCTTTTGTTTGTTTATTCTATTTTTAGGGATTGACAATCCCTCAACCAGCAGCAGTTAGCAGTGCACCTTACCACCACACCCACCTTCCTATGTCATATCATACTGCATGGGATAGCATCAACTAGACACACCATCACGTTTGCACAGCACCTATGTTAACACTTTATACTTATTTTTATTTGGTTTTTCACTATTCACACCACTCACCGTTTCAAAGCCTTTTAGTTGATAATATTTTATTATAATCTTTTATATCAATTATTTACAGCATTATCCATAATATGTATAAATATAACACAAATGTGTATAGAGAATAATAGCCCCCATACTATACAGGGTACGATATTTTTCTGTCCAAGTCGGGCATAACTAACAATGTAAGTTTCATAGCAATAGGATACACTTCGTCTGAGTAATTGAAACTTAAGCATGCTGGAGATATATCACTACAATGACTGTAACACTATATAACAATTCTCTAGTATTAGCAACAAGGCTCCTATCACACTGAAAAGTTCAACTTGTATTAACCCCTTCCCGACATTTGACGTATATATACGTCATGGCCGGGATGTACTTCCCGACACATGACGTATATATACGTCATGACTTTAAACTGTCACCGCGTCTATAGACGCGGTGACAGTTTAAACATGTCTGCTGTCCCTGACATGTCCCAGCATGCCCAGGGGGGGCGGCGATGCCTCCCCCCCATCGGCGATCGCTGCGATTGGCTGTTCAATGTGAACAGCCAATCGCAGCGTTTTCCTGTGTTACCGGCGAATCAGACGCTCGGTAACACAGGGATCAATCACCGCCGGGTGTGAGGGGGCGTGAGGGGGTCACCGGCGATGACCACACCTCACCCCACCTGCCCCCAAGGCTGTGATTGGTCCGTCGGACCGACGGACCAATCACAGCCATGGCGCGTGATTGAAACTAACGGTGACTGCGCTGCAGACGCCATTCCGGTCTGGAATTGCGTGCAGAGCGGTCACCGTGCCAATCTGTCGTGATATACTGACCTGATCCTTGCCTGATACTTACCTGATCACCGCTGGTAGCGTGCTGCCAGCAGCTGGATGCTTCCTGGATCTTGTGACTTCCTGTGTGCTGCTGCTGCAGTGTCATAGAGTGAGAGATAGTGAGAGATAGTGAGAGATAGTGAGAGATAGTGACAGAGAGTGATAGAGAGTGCTATATTTTGTGCCTGCTGCCCCCCCTTTTGTGCTGATCAGTATATCTGTGCTGATCAGCAACTTTTTGGGGGTGCAGGGTTTTTTTTTTTTATATATATATACCTGTCAGTTGCACCAAAGGTTGTGCTGCCTGTGCAACTGACTGCTGCCCCCCCCCTGCTGCCCCCCCTTTTGTGCTGATCAGTATAAATTAACTGATCAGCAACTTTTTGGGGGTGAAGGTTTTTTTTTATATATATACCCTGTCAGGTTGCACCCACAGTTGTGTGCCTGCTGCCCCTCACTGCTAATCAGTGTTGCATCACTGCATCACTGATCTGCAGTTTTTTTTTTTTGGAGAGTGCAGTGGGGTTTTGTTTTTACACCCACGTTGCTTTTGTGGGTGTCCTGTGGCCGCTGAGCGCTGATCAGTGACGTACATCACTGAACAGCATTTTTGGCACAGGGTTGATATAATTTTTTTTCTGCAGTTTTTTTAAATTGTTTTTTTTTTGGAGAGTGCTGTGGTTTATTTTTTTTAAATTGTTATTACACCCACGTTGCTTTTGTGGGTGTCCTGTGGCCGCTGAGCGCTGATCAGTGACGTACATCACTGAACAGCATTTTTGGCACTTGGTTGATATAATTTTTTTTCTGCAGTTTTTTTAAATTTTTTTTTTTTTTTTTGGAGAGTAATGTGGTTTATTTTTTTAAAATTGTTTTTACACCCACGTTGCTTTTGTGGGTGTCCTGTGGCCGCTGAGCGCTGATCAGTGACGTACATCACTGATCAGCATTTTCGGCACAGGGTTGATCTATTTATTTATTTTTTTGGATCAAATTCCTGTTGCCTTTGAGCGCTGTTCAGTGACGGACGTTACTGACCAACATCTGTGCTCAATTTTTGGCGCAGGACCTTTTTTTTTTTTTTTTTAACCCCTTCAAGGTTGTACCAAAAGCTGCCTTGAAGTTGCTGAGTGACGTACATCACAGATCAGCATTTTTTTTTTTTTTTATTGGGATCAAATTCCTGTATAAAGTATTTTTTTTTCTGCACTACATACACACTACACACTACATACCCCCCATGTTGAAATAAAGTTTGTACCCCCCCCTACACTATACACGTGTTGAAACATTACACTTACAGAAACACAAAAATAAAAATGGCATCTCAAATGTCATCCCAAATGTCATCCCAGTCATCCAGAAGAATGTATTCAGCGGAGGAGGCATATGCCATGCTTGCCACTGACTCTGACACAGCCAGTGATGCAAGCGGGGAATTTGAAGGATTCGTCTTAACCTCATCTTCCTCCTCTAGTGATGAGGGACCCCCTCAAAGACGCCCCCGTAGAGCAGCTGAGACCCCCCCAAATGATTGATCCCGTATGGACCCCACCACCAGACAATTTTGAGCCCCAGGTTCCTGAGTTTTTGGCCAACCCAGGAATCCAATTTGATACTACAGGCCTCAAAGAAATTGACTTTTTCAAAGTCTTTTTCTCTGATGATTTTATAAATTTAATGGTGGACCAAAGTAATTTATATGCCCAGCAGTTTATTGCCCAAAACCCCACGTCATCATTTGCTAGGTGGACCCCTGTAGATGCAGTAGAGATGATGACGTTTTGGGGTCTGGTGTTACATATAGGCATAGTTAAAAAGCCAGAAATTAGACAATATTGGAGTACAGATGTTCTGTACAGCACCCCACTTCATCGTATGGCCATGACCCGGACTCGTTTTGAGACAATCCTTAAATTTTTACATTACACCGATAATGCACAGTGCCCACCCAGAGATGATCCCACCTTTGACCGGCTATTCAAAGTCAGGCCGGTCATTGATCATTTCAGTGCCAAATTTGCAGAGATGTACATCCCTGAAAAATGTATTTGTATCGACGAGTCCCTTATACATTTTAAAGGAAGGGTTAAATTCCGCCAGTACCTTCCCAGTAAGAGGGCAAGGTATGGCATAAAAATGTATAAACTGTGTGAAAGCACCTCAGGGTACACCCACAGGTTTAGGGTATATGAAGGGAAGGATTCAAGAATTGAACCGCCAGAATGCCCCCCCTCCCTCGTAGGTGTTAGTGGAAAAATTGTCTGGGATTTAGTGCACCCCTTCCTGGATAAAGGTTATCACCTCTATGTGGATAACTTTTACACTAGCATCCCCCTGTTTAAGGACCTTGGTTCAAGAGGTACAGCAGCTTGCGGTACTGTGCGCATGAACCAAAGAGGCCTCCCAAAAACGCACATTGCCCAAGTACTGAGAAGGGGTGAAAGCAGGGCACAATCCACCGAAAATATGTTGTTGGTCAAATATAAGGACAAGAGGGATGTCCTTATACTGACAACAATTCATGGAGACAGTACCACCTCCGTCCCTGTACGAGGTACCAGTACCCACACCTCAAAACCTAATTGTATCCTAGATTACAATAAGTACATGGGTGGAGTGGATCTTTCAGATCAGGTACTGAAGCCGTACAGTGCCCTGCGGAAAACTAAAATCTGGTACAAGAAGCTGGCCGTGTATATCATCCAGATGGCACTGTATAACGCTTACGTGCTATTCCGTTCTACCAGCCAGAGGGGGACATTTATGCACTTTCAAGAGGAAGTCATAAAGGGCCTAATATTTGGGAACCAGCAGGCAGAGGGCCCCAGTACTTCTAGTACTGGCCCCCGTATTGTACCAGGGCAGCATTTTCCTAACGAAATCCCCTCCACTGCAAAAAAGGGCAGGACACAAAAAAGGTGCAAAGTTTGCTATAAAAAAGGGAATAAGAAAGGATACTATTTTCCACTGTGAAACTTGCCCCGACAAACCCGGCCTATGTATAAAGGAGTGTTTTAAAATATACCACACATCTATGGATTATTAGGTTCATCATTTCACCGTGCTTCGGGGGTCTTGCTAATGCCACATAGCACCCACCATTCATTCCACCAGAATCTGAGCTGCAAAATCCAAAATCCAAAAATCACTCCTTCCCTTCTGAGTCCTGCCATGCACCCAACTGGTATTTTTTGGTCACATATGAGGCATTGCCATACTCGGGAGAAATTTGGACACAGATTTTGGGGTGCTTTTTCTCCTTCATACCTTCTGAAAATGAAAAATTTTGAGCCAGAACTGCATTTTTGTGTAAAAAAAATGTAATTTTTCATTTGCACAGCCCAGTTGTATCAAAATTGGTGAAACCCCTGGGGGTTTGAAATGTACACTATACCCCTAGTTGAATTCCCTGAGGGGTGTAGTTTGCAAAATGGGGTCACTTGTGGGGGGATTCCACTGTATTGGTGCTTTGGGGGTCTTGCTAATGCGACATAGCACCCACCAACATTCCACCAGAATCTGTGCTGCAAAATCCAAATATCACTCCTTCCCTTCTGAGTCCTGCCATTTTTTGGTCACACATGAGGCATTGCCGTACTCGGGAGAAATTGGGGCACAGATTTTGGGGTGCTTTGTCTCCTTCATTCCTTGTGAAAATGAAAAATTTTGAGCCAGAACTGCATTTTTGTGTAAAAAATTAAATTTTTCATTTTCACTGCTCAGTTGTACCACAATTGGTGAAACCCCTGGGGGTTTGAAATGTACACTATACCCCTAGTTGAATTCCCTGAGGGCTGTAGTTTGCAAAATGGGGTCACTTGTGGGGGGGTTCCACTGTATTGGTGCTTGGGGGGTCTTGCTAATGCGACATAGCACCCACCAACATTCCACCAGAATCTGTGCTGCAAAATCCAAATATCACTCCTTCCCTTCTGAGTCCTGCCATGCACCCAAATGGTATTTTTTGGTCACATGTGAGGCATTGCCGTACTCGGGAGAAATTGGGGCACAGATTTTGGGGTGCTTTGTCTCCTTCATTCCTTGTGAAAATGAAAAATTTTGAGCCAGAACTGCATTTTTGTGTAAAAAATTGTAATTTTTCATTTTCACAGCCCAGTTGTACCACAATTGGTGAAACCCCTGGGGGTTTGAAATGTACACTATACCCCTAGATGAATTCCCTGAGGGGTGTAGTTTGCAAAATGGGGTCACTTGTGGGGGGGTTCCTAACTTTTAGCATCTTATGGTGCCTAGAAACCTACATGGTGCCTAAAAAATAATCTCATTAAAAGGAGGCTCCAAAATCAAGTAGGTGCTCCTTCTATTATGAAGCCTGTGGTTTGGTCAACGTGCACACTAGGGCCACATATAGGATATTTATGAAAACAAAAGAATTGGGGGAATCAATTTTTAGTCACATTTCTCTAGTAAAATCTACTGTGTTCCTTAGAAAAATGTATTAAAATTGAAAATCTGCTTGTTGTTAGGGGGAGTTACATGCTCATTGCTAGGGGAGTTATATGCTCATTACTAGGAGATACATGCTCAGTGCCAGAGGGAGGTTACATGCTCGTTGTCAAGGGGTAGTTATGTTCTTTGCTAGGAAGGAATTATATACTTGTTGTAAGGGGGAAGGGTTGCTTGCTCAGTGCCAAGAGGACATAAATGCTTATTGCCAAGGGGACTTACATGCTCATTGCCAGGGTGAGTGTGGGGGATACATGCTTGTTGCCCAGGGAGTTCCTAACAGTGCACTGCACTTCTCTGACCTAAGCATCCAGCCTCCAACCAGAGTATCTGGCAACCCTGCCTCCAACTCACAGTGGCCTCATGCACAGTCTGTCGGCAGCAGACCTCCTTGGTAGAGACAGACAATAGAGATCCGGCCGGAGTGGTTGTGGGTGTGTTGGGCATTAGCGGGTCCCTGGGAACACCAGCCCCCCCTTCCGATGCACACCTATGGCTCCCGGTCAAATGAACCCTTGTGTAAAACTTTGATAAGCTCCACTGAGGCAGAGACTAATGTGAATGGCCAGATATTCTCTGTAAAGTGCTGCAGAATATGTGTGTACTATATAAATAAATAAACTGGTAATGAATAAATAGTTGTACTTAAGCTACTGACTCAATCCTCATTATTCATGACTAGTACACATATTTCGTCACACTGCAAATTTTCGAAATTTTCGAATGTAGGCCCACCAGTGTAGATACAGTAGGAAAGTGACTTTATACAAACATTTGATTTTCTATATAAATAAAGTAATAAATAAATAATACATAAATTATCTGTGAGGCACTTAAGGTCTATTCAACCTCCTCCATGGCACATACAGATGGAGCCGGCTCCATCTTTGCAGTGGATGGTGATTCTACCGCCGTCCACCACCAGCAGCCGGCTACCGCCTGGGGCGTGCACCAGACGTTCGCGCATCCCGTGGCGATGGAGCTTGGTGGGGGTTCCGCTGCTTCCCCCGCCATCACCACCGGTCCCCCTCGCCCCCCCCGAACCCCCCCAAACTGGGCAGCGTCTTCCTGAAGTGGGGACGGGCAGGGAGACACTGCCCAGCCGCCGTGATCCACCGTGATACTGTGACGCGCATGCGCGTGAAACGCACACGCGTCCCAGTCTCTATCGCCCGCGCTCGCCAGTGAAAAGCATCTGGCGAGCGCCAGCCAAAGATGGAGCCGACAACAGAATATTGAGGTGGATTGTAACTAACTTAACACCTATTCACTGCTGTTTCTGAAAGCATTGAAGGCTGTCTGATCCGAAGTCGGATCTCGTGTGTCGTAAATGGCAGCGGACTGTCAAATTCATTGACTTGCCAACACTTGACAGGTGGTACATTGCATATAGACCAGGGCTGGGCAACACCGGCCCTCCAGATGTTAGTGAACTACACATCCCAGGATGCTTTGCATTAGTTTTGCTATGTGGCCATGCTGAAACTGATGCAAGGCATGCTGGGATGTGTAGTTCACTAACATCTGGAGGGCCGGTGTTGCCCAGCCCTGATATAGACTATCGATGTACTATCAGAAACCATCAGAAACAGCCAGGATACCAACTGTCTGTAACAAATTCAATTGAAAGAACCCCCCAAAAGTGGTAGCCTTCTCCAACGACCTCATGCAACAGCTTCCAAGTATATAAGAACCATTGCTTTAAATAAAGAATTTAATCATTTGCAAATATATTAAAATATCTGACTGATTGGTACTTTATCATTCCACACTTTATCTCTCCCCAAGCTTTGCTAAATCTCCCCATCAGCCTGCTGTTAATAGAAGCCCAAGTTACAGTGGTATGTCCAAATAATAGGACGACAGTGTCTAGATAGACAATTAACACTAGCTCTAGGTCAACATTAACAAAAGGTTGACAAAGACAAGGTCGACATTGAGAAAAGGTATATGTAAGTCAAAATATCGTCCGTTTCCGACGTCAATTTGACAGTCGGAATTCAATCTTCCAACTGTTGGAAACATTCTGACAGAAGGGTCATAGATTGTTGAAAACTGTTGCAGATTGTTGGATGCGGATTCACCAATCCATCAGCCATTTTCGACAATGCAGATTGTCATCTATTTATCATTCAATATTTGTGGCTAATTTCCTCAATACAACTGTATAAGCCGCAAATATTAAGTATCCTCTGAATGTAGGTAGAAGGGACCACAGAAGGTATTTCCTATATCTGCAATCTCGCACACAGCTGCATCCCCTATAGATCTCCACGGTGGATGCGATGCTGCTGTATTTACCAATATAAAGAATGCAAAGCATTGATTCAGACATGATGGCTGTGCTGCAAATGGCCGGAGCCCAGCAATCAGGTAAATGCCGCCCCACCAAGTTGCTTCCCTGTCCCTGTGCATGGCTGCAAATACGTTTGCTGCTGAGCACACAGGGGGAAATCCATTGGTAATCACAGGGGCGTAACTAACTATTTATCGCCCCCCCGCCGCACGTTTATTCGGCGCCCCCCACCTAACCTGCCCCCCCTTCTTACCTGCGGTCTGCTTCTCGCCCGGCTCTCTGTCGGGACCTTCCTGACGTCATGGTCCCGGCCGGCTCCTGTTGCTACAATGAAAACAGACTCTTAGAAAATGGCTGCCCCCATACTGCAGACAGAAAACTGTCTGCAGTATGGGAGCAGCCATTTTCTAATTGTCAGTTTTCATTGCAGCAGGAGCCGGCCGGGACCGTGACGTCAGGAAGGTCCCGACAGAGAGCCGGGCAAGACGCAGACCGCGGGTAACTATAGCTCCGCAGCCCCCCCGGTGGCGGCCCCAATTTCTCTGCGGCCCCCCGCCACTGGGTAATCACATACCATCAAATGGATTTTCCACTGTAAGCAGCCCTCGGCACTGACATCAGCGGCCTTCCCTCCCAACGGCTGTGTTTTCCGGGACACTCCCAGAAAACGGTCAGCAATGGCTGGCTGTGATCATAGGGATGATTCACGCATGCACACTGCACACTGCGCATGCACACTGCGGACCATGCACACGGACGGTCATTCGATAATGAAATAAGTGAAATAAGCAAATTTTCAGCCGAATAAATGGGTCTGAATGGAGCCCATTGTCCCTGCCTATAACGGCATCTAAAAATGGTGGTAGCCCATTGTAGCCAAGGGCTACACTCCGTACCATTGGCCAAACCCTGCCTGAAAGTCGATGACCACGCATGCGCTAAGTCTTGTCTTAATTTTCAGACCGAAGAATGGAAAAATAATTTGATGATGAGCGACCTTCAAATGATTTTTCAGAGGCGGGGCCACATGCAAGGGGGATGTGTCACTGTACACATCCACATGCAAGCTACTGAGGGGATTCCCACTGCGTTCAGGTGCCAGGGGTGGCAGGCAGCGTTTGCCTGTTCACTAGGCTGCAATTACACTCAGCCTAGCAAACAGGTCTGAATTAGTCCCTTAGTTGGTTTGCACTGCCACTATAAACCACAGTGTGGGGAGGATTCCAGCGTAAGATGTGTCTTTAGAGCACTTTTCCCACATCATGTTACTTTTCGCATGTGGTATAAGTCAATTCTGCAGGGCAATTGGGTCTAACTTTAATTAGAAAACCTGAAAAATGCATCCCCTTGCAACAGTTATCCTATGTAGGACAATGTGCACCCTGGGTTTTAAAAATGTCAAAAAATGAAGATTGTCCAAAAGTACAATCCTTTGTTAAAGTCATGTTTGATGGTAGCAGCACATCACCATTGTTGGTGCTAAGTAATACCCTCTGCAAAGAATTGTTCTCTATCTGCGTAACTGTTTCCACAAAGGGTCTGAGCAAGCCCCCTGTACAGCTTGTTCCCCTCCCACTATTGCAGGGAAAGAGTTTATCTTCCTCCTGGCCCTCTGCGTTGATCTCTGACTGCGCACAATCTCCTCCCTGCCATAGTTTGATTAAACCCATATTTCCTGGGAAAGGAGCGTAAATAAGTGAACTGCTCAGCAAATTAAGAATACTTAACGTCCGCGCATTGGAGCAGCCGTTACGCTGATTAAATTTTCTGTCCTTGAGGACTTTCAGGAAATTACTTTTGATCGTCAATAACACAATTAAGTAAAATACACACACATTAGCATGAATAATTGATAAGAAATTATGTATTACCACGAAATACTGATTTAATAATTCATGGTTCCCATGTAGCGGCTGTGCATAGCAGGAAAGCCGTAGGCCGGGTGGTTTGGAGTGGGGGAGTTGAACTGCTAGTGTGGAAATGTAAAGATGAAATCACTTGTCATGTCCTGTGTGATTGTTCAGCTACAGCTCTGTGCAGGGATACTGGTGACGTAACAGTGCTCAGGACAAATAAATAAAATAAGATACAGTTTTTCTATTTATTTGCTGATATGTTTCCAGAAGAATTAAAAATTATACATTGATTACTGCTTGTAATGTTCAACAATCATATTATTGGAGTTACAAATGATATGTTTTTCACAGGGCAATTATTAATAGATCACATATTTAATGGAATCCCTGTGGGGTATTACATTGCAATATTCGACAAGCACGATTGTAGGGGATTATTCAGACCTGACTTGTGCGAATTCGTAAGCCGATCGATCATCGAAAGACTATGCCACAGCTTGCCTGCTTGACACCAGATGGACAAAAATCAGCAAATTCTTTTTATACAATCCGCCAGCAATTTGATTGACAGGAAGTCATTATTTGGGGTGGTAATCGGACATTTTATTATTATTATTATTATTGTTTATTTATATGGCGCCACAAGGGTTCCACAGCACCTGACAATACATAGATGAGCAAAAAATAAATAAAAAGAAAATAGTGATATACAGTACAAATGCAAATTAGGACAAGTACATGGTAAATAAAATACAGTTGCAGTAGTGGACACTGACGCTATTTTAACAGTGGAAAAGATATACAGTAGAAAAGCACATGAGAAAGGACCCTGCTCGTGAGAGCTTACAATCTAGAAATTTTCAGGAGTGGCTGTGACATCAGCTCTGGCCTCGATCAGCTGTGTCTGTCGCAGAGTTGCCAAAGGGTCAGTTATGCGCTCTTGAAGAGACCAGGGAAATCATTCAAGAACTGATTTGAAGCTCAGTGTTCTATTAGCCAGCCATTTGCAGATTTGCATGGAGCGGGATTTGTGTTTCTCTGGGCAGCAGCTATTTGATCGCAGACCTCTCTAAATTCCAACAGCAGTGATTAGGTCTGAATCAGGCCCGTATATGTATCAGTCATCACATGAAGAACATGGGCTAAGACTGCGCTGCACAGTGGCTCCTTCTGGGGAGGGTTCCTCTGCCAGCTACAAACATGATCCAGAGGCAGAGCTGGCCCTAAGCAATCACCTAGGGCATTTGAAATTCCTTAGGGCATGCCACACATAGCCTAAGGGCAGGGAGTGGTTTGGGACAGTTGCTGCCTACCGCGATCAGAGATGACAGTAGCTCATTACGCAGCAGGGAAAAGCATAAGGGGGCAGAGGCAGGCTTAGCTAGGGGTCCGTCTATCCCCTGGGCAGTTCTGGATTATTTATTTATTTATTAACCGTTTCTTATATAACACAGCATATTCTGTTGTGCTTTACAACAGGAAGCAGTGATACAACAAACAGGCTATTTACAGACAGTTAAAAGGTAGGAGGGCCCTGCTCTCAAGCTTAAAATCTATAGGTAAATAGGCATTGATACATAAGGATAGATACTGTATTCTATATTGCATTAATTCCACCAGAATGCAAGGTTCCTGGTGTTCTGTAAGATACAGTGACCCAGCAGTTTGGCCATGGGTCAGGAGGATGGAAAATGTGAAAAAGAAAGAATGGATACGTGTTAACTCTACAGTGGGGATGTGATTAGATAGGAACGATATACAGTATGAAAGTTAAGTGACTGTTAAGTTAAGTGATCTAGTCTGCCCCTTAAAGGGACAGACTAGATGGGCCAAGTGGTTCTTATCTGCCGTCAAATTCTATGTTTCTATGGTTCTGGAATTTGATAAGCTTGCCTGAATAGTTGAGTTTTCAGGGAATGCTTATAGGTTTGGAGACTGGAGGAGAGTCTTATTGTGCTTGGGAGGGTATTCCACAGAGAAAGTGCAGAGAGATGCAGATCCTGTGAGGAGCGTAGAGGTTGGGTTGGAAGATATTTTGAGATAAGAGAAGAGATGTATGTTGGTGTAGTTTGGTTTATGGCTTTGTGTGTAAGTAAAATAATTTTGTATTGAATACGGTAGAACACAGGTAACCAATGCACTGACTGACAGAGTAGCTTAGCCTCACAGCTGCATTCATGATGGACTGTAGTGGTGAGAATATGGGGAAGGCCAATAAGGAGACTATTGCTATACTCAATGCGTGAGATGATGAGAGCATGGATTAGAGTTTTTGCAGTGTCTTGTGTAAGGTAAGGGCAAATTTTGACTATGTTGTTTTTTAGGTGCATGGGGCATAATTTCGAGACAGATGTGGGGAACAAAGGAAATTTCAGAGTCAATGATAACACCTTGGCAGGGAGCTTGAGAGGTAGGAGTGATTGTCATATTCTCAACAGCAATAGAGATATCAGGTTGGTAACTACTATTTATTGGTGGAAATATAATTAATTCTGTATTTGAGATATTAAGTTTGAGGTGGCGAGATGACATCCAGGATGAAACAGAAGAAAGGCTCAGAGACACGGCTCAATACAGATGGGGACAGGTATGGGGAAGTTAGGTAGAGCTGAGTATCAACTGCATACAGATGATACTGAAATCTAAAAGAGCTGATAAGTTTGCCAAGAGATGAGGTATAGCTTGAGAAAAGCAGAGGACCTAAAACAGCACCCCGAGGTACTCCAACTGAAAGAGGTAGCGAAGAGGAGGTGGAATCAGAGAAACGAACACTAAAGGAGCTGTTAGATAGGTAGGATGAGAACCAAGAGAGGGCTGTGTCTTTAAGACCTAGGGATTGTAGTGTTTGTATAAGAAGTGTGTGGTCAACAGTGTTAAAAACAGCAGAGAGATCTAGAAGAATTAGTAGTGAGTAATGGCCTTTAGACTTAGCAGTGACCAGATCATTCACAACTTTAGTCAGTGCTGTTTCTGTGGAGTATTGGGAATGAAAGCCTGACTGAAGCGGGTCCAATAAGTTGTGCGAGTTAGGAAAGTGTGTGAGGCGAGTGTAGTCAAGTCTTTCAAGTAGTTTGGAGGTGCATTGAAGTTGAAATATGGGACGGTATTTTGAGAGAGAGCTTGGGTCAGAATTCTTAAGATTGGGATGAGCGCAGGAGACAAAGATTTACTTTAATAAAAAACTGCGGCCCACACCCGGGTGACACCAAAATGTACTGCACTGACACCAGCAACCCCCCCCCCTTTCCACACCGCAGTCTGCACATCCTTGTGGGCAGATTCATTGTAAGTTTGGAGCATAGGTGAAACACTGTTTTTTCCCTCTATTACTTATTGATTACAATGGGAAATGGTGGACATTTTTAAGAAGTTTTTGTCTCCAATACAAAAGGGGGACATTTTTGATATACAGATTAATATTAAGCTGAATAGAAAAATGGACAGTTATCTGCATAGGAATGTGCAGGTACACACTAATGTCTCTCTGCTACTGTCCTGTTGCTGCTGGCTCTGCGCCTGTCACAGTGTCTGACAGGAAGCAGCGCCGGCAGCTGGAAGCTCCTAGCTCCTTGCACCCTTGCATATGGCCCATAGTGCATTATGTAAATGACACTACGGGGGGGAATACTTAAATATCACAATGTAAATTATGTAAATGGCGCTACAGGGCGGCAGTACGTATATATGGCACTATGGGGGGCAGTATGTATATGGCACTATACTTTTTCGGACGTCTCTGTACATCCTCGGTATCGCCTGCCTAGTGAAGTGGAATCTAGATAGGATTTGGTACCGAGGACACAATACCTCCATCAATCACCTAAATCCCAATCCACTAATGATAGATACCGGATGCACGTCTAAAACCAACATAGCTGTCAAGGATGCAGTTATCTGCTTTGCCAAAGGATGACTTATGTCGTACTTTGTCCTCATCGCAAACGATTGTTGGACAGTCAATTGCTTAGTGAAAGAAGTAGTGGTGTTCTGACTTCCCTCTGGGATGAATGACTCCCAGCAGAAACAGCAGCAGTGCCAGTAGTAGCCGTAGCAACGTAGGATCCTCTGGAGGAATCCTGGATAGAAGATATAGACTGTCTTGCTCCGGTCCTCATTTTAGCAAACCACATCACCATCAGCATCCTCCTTGTCAACTTCCTCCTAAACATCAGCTACATCAATATCTTTTATTGGTACTTGTGTAGTTTCACGGCGCCACCGCTCGCACAGTCTGTGTTTGAAACTTGGCAGCTTGCCAGACTCTGTGTTTACTGTGCGCGTGCCGCTCTAGCTGTTCTCAGTGCAGCGCGTGCCTGCTTTACATATGAAATCTACGTTATCAGCTACTTATTATTAAGTTATTATCTACTGGTAGCAGCAGCGCGCACTGCCAGGTCACTGTGGTACTTGTAGTTCCACAGTGAAATAGACAGTCCTGCACACCGCTGACAAGGGGGCATGTAAACTGGACACCCCAGCACACCGCTAACGTACGGGGCTTCTAAATCCAGACTCCCTGCACCCCGGCACACGCTAAAATTTAGATGCTAAAGCGTCTAAATCCAGACTCCCTGGAAACCGCTAAGAAGGGGGCATCTACATAGGGGTGCACTGTGCAAAACACTATTAAACCTGTTCACAATGACACTAGTCAACGTAATAGCTGTCGACTTTGTTAATTCCACTATCCACGCCACCCCGAAGCGTGGCGAGGGGCGGCGGTACGCGTCAGACCGACCTTTTCATACCCCCACTATCCACGTCGGCGTCGAGTTGATTTTATAAAGTGTGGCGAGTGCAGCGAGCCACCGAGCCCGAAGCGTGGAGAGTGCAGCGAGCCACCGAGCCCGAAGCGTGGCGAGTGCAGCGAGCCCCGCGAGGGTACGCATATACCTGTGAAGTAATCCTCGTCCCCTCGCCACGCTTCGGGCGAGGGGACCTTATAAAATCAACTCCACGCCGACTTGGATAGTGGGGGTATGAAAAGGTCGGTCAGACACGTACCGCGTCCGCTCGCCACGCTTCGGGGTGGCATGGATAGTGGAGTTAACAAGGTCGACAGCTGTTACGTCGACTAGTGTCATTGTGAACAGGTTTAAGAGTGTTTTGCACAGTGCACCCCTATGTAGATGCCCCCTTCTTAGCGGTTTCCAGGGAGTCTGGATTTAGACGCTTTAGCGTCTAAATTTTAGCGGGTGCAGGGAGTCTGGATTTAGACACTTTAGCGTCTACATTTTAGCGTGTGCCGGGGTGCAGGGAGTCTGGATTTAGCCGGGGTGTCTAGTTTAGAAGCCCCGTATGTTAGCGGTGTGCCCAGTTTACATGCCCTCATTGTCAACGGTGTGCAGGACTGTCTATTTCACTGTGGAACTACAAGTACCACAGTGACCTGTCAGCGCTGGGCAGCGCACGCTGCTGCTGCCAGCACTACGCTGATAATGTAGATTACATATGCAAAGCAGGCACGCGCTGCGCTGAGAACAGATATAGCGGCACGCGCACAGTAAACACAGAGTCTGGCAAGCTGCCAAGTTTCAAGCACAGCTTGTGCGCGCAGTGGCGCTGTGAAACTACACAAGTACCCTTTTATTACATCACTTTTGGAACTCTCCATATTCATCTCCCCTTTTCGCCTCCCAAGGCTGGAGTTATTACCCACTTATGGAACTATATTGCAGCATATGACTATTGCTTCCATCAGAGTTGTTTTGAACGGATTTTTACATGTTATATGTTAAGATACTCCCCATATATTTTAATTTTTTTTATTGTTCTTGAGCATATATATAGCTACAGTTCATTTAGCGGTACAGGCATGAGCAGATATACCCCTTTCTCTTTTTCGTAAACTGCACCTTCAAGGGTGTTATTCTGTAGTACACCCTAGGGCCCCTGCAGCAACCTGATTCACACCGCCAACTCAGCGCAGTCTTCTTTCCCCCTTTTTACATCAATATCCTGCTCCTGGTGCACAACATTGACACCTTCAATCTCAAATTCAGGAACTGGACTGTGGGTGATCCTTCCAGCATATGCATAGGGCATGCAAATGTTGAAAGGAGCCACCTCTTCCTGTACAGTCATGGGAAGGTCAGTCATCGCAACCACCAACACACCACTTGGACTCTCCTTGGGGATTTGTGATACCAAGTTTTTAGGAGGCACAGTTGTTTGCTGTGTTTTTGATTACAGCTTAACGCTCTTAAATTTTCTAGCTGAGGGGAAGAGGAGGGCTTAGATCAGGGGTGGCCAAACCTGTCCTCAAGATCTACCAATGGTGCATGTTTGCCAGGCAACCTGTGGATCTATAGAAGGAATGAATGCAGCAGGTTTGAAAATGTGAGTTAGTAATAACTACAGCTGTGCACCAGCTAGGTGATCTGGAAAACGTGGACCGTTGGTAGATCTCGAGGACCGGTTTGGCCAGCCCTGGCTTAGATCATCGTGTGAAGCTGAACCACTCGTCATGAACATAGGCCAGGGCCTTAGCCGTTCCTTGCCACTCCGTGTCATCATAAGTGGCATATTGGCAAGTTTACGTTTCTCCTCAAATGATTTATATATTTTTTTTCATTGTGTTACTGAACTTTGGCATTTTGGATTTAACATGCCCTCTATGATGACATAGGACATTGGCCTTGGCATACAACGTTGATGGCATTTTATGTTCTACATCATGACTAGTTGCAGTAGCTTCAGCACTAGGAGGAAATGGCTCTTGTTCTTTCACTATTTTATCCTCTAATTTTTGGTTCTCCATCATCTTTCTGGAGAATCACTGGACTAGAATGATACAGCAGTACCACTGGACTGGAATGATACAGCAATATCACTTTAGTATCAGCAGTACCAAAGGACTGGAACTATGCAGCAGTATTAATGGACGGGAATTACTTTAACGGCAGTACTACCAATGGACATTATTAGCAGTACCACTGGACTGAATTAATGCAGCAGTATCACTGGACTGGAATTATACAGCCATATAACTGGACTGAAATTATGCAGCAGTAGTAGTAGTTTGTTTATTTATAAGGCGCCATCAAGTGTCTGCAGCGCCATACATAGCAAACAAAAAAACTAATTACAAGGTAACTTACAGGGTGGTTTGATAAAATACAGCATAAATAGGGGTATAGCTGGTGGAACTAAAATCAGCATCAGTTCTGAAGTAGGTGTCGAATTTGTCGAGGAGACTGAAGATGAAGTAGAGGAAGGGAAGAACAGGGCAGGAGCGCTGGTGAGGTAAAGAGGTAGGATGAGTACGTGAGGAAGGAGGACCCTACTCATAACAGTTAACAGACTAAAAGGAGGTGGGTGGACGAACGAAAAACAATAGGATAAGTAAGAACGGATGGAGGGGTAGGGTAGGCAGGATAGGAGGAGGGAAAGTGGTTAGGAGGAGGAGGGATAGGCTAGTCGGAAGAAGTGGGTTTTGAGGGAGTGCTTGAAGGGGGTAAGGGAATCAGAAAGCCTGATGGGTGGCGGGAGCTTGGTTCAGTGCAGGGGGCAGCGTGAGAGAAGTCTTGGACACGGGAGTGGGAGGAGGTAATTAGGTAAGAGGTCAGGCGGCAGGCGGCCGCAGAGCGAAGAGGATGGGAGGGAGTGTGGATAGAGATCAGTGAAGAGAGGTAAGGAGCAGTCGAGGAGGAGAGAGCATTGTAGGTGGTGGTGACGAGTTTAAAGAGAACTCGGTAAGGAATACTGGACTGAAATTATACAGCTGTATCACTGGACATTAATGAACGTATTACCATTGGATATTATCGGCATGACCACTGGACTGAAATTATACAGCAGTATCACTGGACTGGAATTATACAGCAGTATCACTGGACTGGAACTATAGAGCTGTATCACTGGACTTTATCGGCAGTTCCACTGGACTGAATTTATGCAGCAGTATCACTGGACTGGAATTAAACAGCTGTATTACTGGACAATCTTTAATGGCAATATCACTGGACTGGAATTATACAGCTGTATCACTGGACTTTAATGGCAGCATCACTGGACCGGAATTGTACAGCTGTATCACTCGACTTTGTCGTCATTACCACCGGACTGAAGTTATGCAGCAGTATCACTGGTCTGGAATTATACATCAGTATCACTAGACTGGAATTTTTATACAGCTGTATCACTGGACTGGACTTGTTATACAGCAGTATCACTGGACTGGACTTTAACTGCAGGAGTGTCACTGGATTGGACTCAGCAGGACACCACTACTACCACCAGGTCGAGTCACCACCCCACACCGCTTACAAGTCACCACACAGGCACAGCACAGAGTCTGACCCTCGTTGCCCCCTCTCCAAAGCTTGCGTTAAAAAAGGGTGCCTCCCGCTTTTTATGATCTCGCGACATCCGATGGCGGGAATCCTCGAACAGGCTCAGAGAGTGAGTTTGGATTGGGGGTCCAGATTCACTGATTCCGAACTCACTATATATTTATATGATATGAAATGATACCAAGTGAAATGGGGTCCCTTGGCGATGGGCTGCAAGCTTTGATCAATTCATGAACTAAAACCCCATTATTTATTGAATTGATTATTTGTATGTTAAGGTGAGTTAGTTTATTATGGTGAGTGCTGGGCCCCCTGTATTTGTGTTTAATAGGGGCCACTGCACCTCAACCTGGGCATGTGGGTGCTGTTTGCATCTCTCTCGTCCAAGGTCTCAATATCAACAAATGTGGAGGGAAGAGCACTCACCGTTATCACAAGAATAATTTAGTGGCACTGATATAAAATGATATCTTGCCCCCCCAACTTAAAAACATTCTGATGCCCCTGTATGTGTGTGTGTATATATGGCAGCACGGATGGTGTAATGGTTAGCATTACTGCCATACAGCGCTGAGGTCATGCGTTCAATTCCCACTATGGCTCTAACTGTGCGGAGTTTTTATATTCTCCCTGTGCTTGCCTGGGTTGCCTCCGGTTCCCTTCCACAATCCAAATATATACTGGTAGGCCAATTGGCTCCCAGCAAAATTAACCCTAGAATGTCTGTGTGTACATATGATAGAGTGAAGCTCCACTGGAGCAGGGACTGATATGAATGTTCCAATATTCTCTGTAAAGTGCTGCAAAATATGTGCGCACTATATAAATAACTGGTAATAAATAGTGCAGTGTAATGTAAATTGGGAGTGATAAGTTGCCGTATGAGGTGAAAAAAGAGCAATATGGTGCAGTGCTATTGTAAATAAGGAACAATATGATCTGTGCTGCTGAGAGTGGAGTGTATGTTCAGAAATGGAACCAGGGCCGGTGGTAGGGGGCATTAACTAAAGTCTTGCCTATGGCATCACATTCATTAGGGTTGGCTCATCACATTGATTAGGGTTAGCAGCTAGCCCCAACCAAAGTGACAGTGTCCCAGTGCACTGGTACACCCCCAAAATTGTAAAGAACTTAAGAAACCTAAGAGGACATGCTCTGAAACTAGAGGGAGGAAGATTCAGGGGAAATTTTAGGAAAAATGACTTCACAGAAAGGGTAAGAAATAAGGATCAAATATGGTTGGAGGTAACATGTTTAAAAAGGGGCAGACTCAGGGGCGGATTGGCCATTATATCCACCGGGTCCAGGAGGTTTCGTGGGAGGACGACACCAGTGAGGCCGAAATAGAGAAAATCATTCACCTACTCTGTGACTCTCCCCGAGTCATTCCCCAGCCGGGCCGTCCCCTCCCCATGTTTTATTCAGAAGCATTGATTCGCCACTGCTGGATATGGCTCAGCCTCCTCCTGCCCACTGTCCTCCTATCCCACTGCTGCCCCGCCTCCTCCTTTCCATATGGTAGAGTAGACCGGCCCTGGGGAGGCGTGCACCAAAGGACACATGCCAGGACCTGCAGATTAGAATACTCCCCAAGCAGCGCATTCTCCCCCTCCCGCCCCGAGCAGCATACTCACCCTCCCGCCCCGAGCAGCGCACCCCCCTCTCCCGTCTCGAGCAGTGCACTCACCCCTCCCGCCCCCTAGTCAGACTATGAGGGGAGCCGCGGCCAGGGCCGAAAAGGGGCGGGACTATGACCAGAGGGGGCGGTAACTGGTGTGGGTGTTACGTTTAAGCAGTGCTACTCCTGTCGGCAATTGGTGTGGGTGTGGGCGTTACGCATAAGCAGCGCTACTCCTGTTAGCAACTGGTGTGGGTGTTAAGGCCCCCATACACTATGCAATTTGGGCACGATTTCACCCGATTCGGATGAATCGGGCCGTGAAATCGGCCCAAATCGCACTTGCAGACACCCCGTCCGATCCGATGCGCGGTCCCGTGCGCATCGGATCGGGAGGTCGGACGGGCTGCACATAAGATTTGCTAAATCTTATGTGCAACCCAGCCCCGGAGCCGTGCGGGGGATGACAGCGGGCGGGGGATGCCGGCTATAGAGAGCCGAGCAGGGGGAGGCTGCATAGGGAGCCGGGCAGGAGGAGGGTGACAGCGGGAGCAGCGCGCTGGGCAGGGAGGATGACGCTGGCTGCCGGGCAGCGGCGGGAGCCGGGAGGAACACACTAACTTGAAAAAAAAAAGCCCATACAGATGACTAGCAAGCCATTGAATGGCTGAGACCTAATGTATGGGGGCCTTTACGTATAAGCAGTGCTACTCCTGTCGACAATTGGTGTGGTCATTACGCATAAGCAGCGCTACTCCTGTCGGCAATTGGTATGGGCGTTACGCATAAGCAGCGCTACTCCTGTCGGCAATTGGTGTGGGAGTTACGTATAAGCAGCCCTACTCCTGTCGGCAGCTGGTGCGGGGGTTACATACAGTATAAGCAGTGCTACTCCTGTCGGCAGCTGATGTGGGGGTTATGTATAAGTTGCGCTACTTCTGTCTGCAATTGGTGTGGGCGCTACACATAAGCAGCGCTACTCCTGTCGGCAACGGGTGTGGGGTTACATATAAGCAGCGCTACTACTGTCGGCAACTGGTGTGGGGTTTATGTATAAGTTGCGCTACTCCTGTCGGCAATTGGTGTGGGTGTTACGCATAAGCAGCGCTACTACTGTCAGTAATTGGTGTGGGGGTTACGTATAAGCAGTGCTACTCTTGTCGGCAACTGGTGTGGGCATTATGTATAAGCAGCGATACTACTGTCGGCAGCTGCTGTGGGTGTTACTTGTAAGCAGCACTACTACTGTCGGCAACTGGTGTGGGGGTTACGTATAAGTTGCCCTACTAGTGTCGGCAATTGGTGTTGGGGTTACGTATAAGTTGCGCTACTCCTGTCGGCAACTGGCGTGGGGGTTACGTATTAGCAGCACTACTCCTGTTATCAATTGGTGTGGGGGTTACGCATAAGCGGCACTACTACTGTCAGTAACTGGTGTGGGGGTTACTTATAAGCAGCGCTACTCCTGTCGGGAGCTGGTGTGGGGGTTACGTATAAGCAGTGCTACTACTGTTGGCAACTGGTGTGGGGGTTACGTATAAGTTGCGCTACTCCTGTTGGCAATTGGTGTGGGCGTTATGTATAAGCAGCAATACTACTGTCCGCAATTGGTGTGGGTGTTACGCATAAGCAGAAGCTACTACTGTCAGTAACTGGTGTAGGGGTTGCGTATAAATTGCGCTACTCCTGTCGGCAACTGGTGTGGGCTTATGTATAAGCAGCGCTACTGCTGTCAGTAACTGGTGTGGGGGTTTTGTATAAGCAGCGCTACTCCTGTCAGTAACTGGTGTGGGGGTTACTTATAAGCAGCGATACTCCTGTCGGCAGCTGGTGTGGGGGTTACGCATAAGCAGTGCTATTACTCTCAGTAACTGGTGTGGGGGTTACATATAAGCAGCGCTACTCCTGTCGGCAATTGGTGTGGGCGTTACGCATAAGCAGCGATACTCCTGTCGGCAATTGGTGTGGGTGTTACGCATAAGCAGTGCTTCTACTGTCGGAAACTGGTGTGGGGGTTATATATAAGCAGCGCTACTCCTGTCGGCAGCTGGTGTGGGGGTTACATATAAGCAGCGCTACTCCTGTCGGCAATTGGTGTGGGTGTTACGCATAAGCAGTGCTTCTACTGTCGGAAACTGGTGTGGGGGTTACGTATAAGCAGCGCTACTCCTGTCGGCAGCTGGTGTGGGGGTTATGTATAAGTTGCGCTACTCCTGTCGGCAATTGGTGTGGGCGTTACACATAAGCAGCGCTACTCCTGTCGGCAACTGGTGTGGGGGTTACGTGTAAGCAGTGCCACTCCTGTCGGCAACTGGTGTGGGCATTATGTATAAGCAGCAATACTACTGTCGGCAGCTGGTGTGGGTGTTATGTGTAAGCAGCGCTACTACTGTCGGCAACTGGTGTGGGGGTTACGTATAAGTTGCGCTACTCCTGTCGGCAACTGGTGTGGGGGTTATGTATAAGCAGCACTACTACTGTCGGCAACTGGTGTGGGGGTTACGTATAAGTTGCACTACTCCTGTCGGCAATTGGTGTGGGTGTTACGCATAAGCAGCACTACTACTGTCAGTAATTGGTGAAGGGGTTCAGGGCCGGTGCTAGAGGGTTCGGCGCCCTCCTGCAAACTATAAATTTGCGCCCACCCAAACTGTACAAAGGGAGGGGTGTGGCCACACAATAATGGTCCAACTCCAAATGACACCACACAGTAGCACAATCTTATTAACCTAACACAGCACCAGTGCAGTAACTAGCAATTTTGGTGCCATGTGTGAAAAAATAGGGACAGTGCGCCGAAGGCGCGCGCAAAATTGTAGAAGCGTGGCTTCATGGGGAATTGGTGTGGTCACATAAAAGTACCAATAACACCATAATCCCCATAACACATTATGCTTCTCACCTCAAAGCCCATAACACATTATAGTAACCACACACAATAATGCACATTATTCGTTATGCCACACATCATGATGCCCCTTGCACCAGTGGCGTAACTCCCGGAGGCAATGGAGTCATTGGCCGCCGGACGTTAGCCACCAGGGGGGGCACAGAGGAGCCGGCACCGAGCTCCTGAAGTTTAGATATTTTCCTTCATGCACACACGCAAGGGGGTTTCCAAGTATGTCTAAACACCCCTGCGTGTCAATCCACCAGCCCAGTTTGGCAGATGAAAGAGCCCAAGCGCGTCGGTCCGCTTCCGGCAGCCAGAGCTAGCTGAACCCAGCGTGGTGCGCAACTCCTGTTCTCCCTCACAAAAGCCCTGCGTGCACTATCAGAGAACCGTCACTTCCTCTCCTTCCGATAGCCGCCCCTCTCCCTACCCCACGATACCTTCACCCTTCCCCCCCCCCCCGCGCCTCCCGATAGCCGGTCATGTCAGACCAGTGTAGATGGAGTTGTGACAGCCGGCTCCATCTATCCACCAAGTGCTCCAGCAGAGCCGCTGCCTGGCTGAAGAAATAATGCGGACCCCGACCAATGTTCCCTCTAATTTTACGAAGGCTGTGTGCGGCTAAATATTTTTGCTGTGCAACTTTGGAATGAAACTTACATTTTTGTGCGTCACTTATATTTATCTGGAAAATGACGTTCAGCATTTGGGTTAACTTTACTTCAAAATGATATTAAACATTTAAACATTCAAAATACAGCACACAATGTAGTTTATGGGTGAAACACACATTAATTGAGTCCACAACTGCAAAAAGGGACCACTGTTGCTTTGTGCGCTCAGTTGTAATGTCTGTGCGCACGTTCGTCAAGGTGTGTGCGCGCGCACGTGCGCACAGCTTAGAGGGAACACTGACCCCGACCCCTCTCGGAGGTAACTGCTCTGCCTGGCACCTCCGCTAATGATGATGATGTACCTCTCTCTTGCTCCATGTCTCGCAATTTGCTGTATATCTCTCCACTTATCTCCCTCTCTTCTCTCCCTCTCTTCTCTGTCTCCCTTGCCTCTGTGTGTGTGTCACTCCTTCCCAATGTTGACCTGTCCTATATGGATTTGTGCCATTTAACTTTTGTGTGCAAGCCTGCTGAAATGTGGACTTTATTGTGTGATTGACGTTTCAGGGCCCACAGAGCCCCTTCTTCTGTAGAGAAGGGGCACTGGGCCCCAAAACATCAATCACATATTAAAGTCCACATTTGAGGATTACTGTGTCTCCTGTGTCACCTCTCTCTCTCTCTCTCTCTCTCTCTCTCTCTCTCTCTCTCTCTCTCTCTCTCTCTCTATATATATATATATATATAGATATATATATATATATAGATATATATATAGATATATATATATATAGATATATATATCTATATATATCTATATATATATCCATACACACACACACACATATATATATATATATATAGCCGCTGCCGCAGTTGTCACAGAAGAGCCCCTGTACTGTGTCAGCTGATGTGACAGAAGGAGCCTGAGGACAAACAATAAATGTTGCTTAAAGAGACCTCCTTGTCTAAATTTCCGAATTATAAAGTTACGAGAGTGCCTCCCCAACCTGTGCTATTAATTGTGGATATATGTACATGATATTATATATATATATATATATATATATATATATATATATATATATATATATATCCAAAAACAGCACTCATTGGGCTCAATCCATGATTATGAATATCATGCGTAGCCTTTTGTACTGCAATGTTTGGGGCTTTAATGTAATACACAACATACGCTTCACAACTGGCAATAAACCCCAAAATGTTTCAGTACAATAGGCTACGCATGATTCAATTATATTTATGGATTGAGTCCAGTGAGTGCTGTTTTTGGAGATGTATATTTGGATTTGTTCAAGCACCATGGCATGATGCATATTGAAGAAGTGTGTCAGTTTGCTGGATAGTATAGCCTTCTATAGGATCTGGGAGTCACAAGTGCTGTCTTTAGTATTTGTAGGTCACAATGCTGTATGTGGTATCCGGGAATCACAGGTTCTATCTGTAGTATCTGGGAATCAATGATGCTGTCTGTGGTGTATGCGAGGGGGGGGGGGGGGGTAATCAATGTGATCTGTGTTACCTGGCAGTCCCCGATGCTGTGTATATGTGGTTGGGGGCACCTCCATCGATGTCGCCTCCGGGCACCTGGTATGAACTTATGCCACTGCCTTGCACAATATGCAGAACACCATAATGCCCATTACACATGATGCCACACACTGTAATTCCCCTTACATATTATGCCATGCACTATAATGCCCATATGACATTGACACACATTATGCTACACATAATGCCCCAAGTACTCCTGCATATGCCCACATTTGTAGCATTGCTTATTCATAACACCCACAGCAGTTGCAAAAAGTAGTTGCTCTGCTTACAAGTAATGCCCTCAGCAGTTGCCGACATTAGTAGTGCTGCCTCTACAAGTGCCTACACCAGTTGCCGACATTAGTAGTGCTGCCTCTACACGTGCCCACACCAGTTGCCGACATTAGTAGTGCTGTCAATACACGTGCCCACACCAGTTGCCGACATTAGTAGTGCTGCCTCTACACGTGCCTACACCAGTTGCCGACATTAGTAGTGCTGTCTATACATGTGCCCACACCAGTTGCCGACATTAGTAGTGCTGCCTCTACACGTGCCTACACCAGTTGCCGACATTAGTAGTGCTGCTTCTACACGTCCCCACACCAGTTGCCGACATTAGTAGTGCTGCCTCTACACGTGCCTACACCAGTTGCCGACATTAGTAGTGCTGCTTCTACACGTGCCCACACCAGTTGCCGACATTAGTAGTGCTGCCTACACATGTGCCCACATCAGTTGCCGACATAAGTACACTCACGCTTTACAATGGCGGCTGCTCATCCTGTCCTGTTTCCTGTTGTCTTCAGGCAGGCTTGCTCCCTTGTAGCTCCACACCTTCTGGTCCGTGTAGCCACGCCCCCTCCATCCGTGTAGCCCCGCCCCTGCCGATGACCAGCTGATAATGAGCCTGGAGGGAGCTCTGTGCCTCCGGCGCTGCTGCCTGTGATGAAGTGTGACAGGCGCAGCAGCAGCCGGCAGGCACGGAGGACAGCAGAGGATGTACAGCAGGGAGGGCGCCTCTCCTGCCCGGTGCCTACCTGCTTTGCATCCTCTGCTGAGTGGGTAGCGCGGGGTTACATGTAAGCAGCGCTACTCCTGTCGGCAAATGGTGTGGGCATTATGTATAAGCAGAGACACTACTGTCAGCAGCTGGTGTGGGTGTTACGTGTAAGCAGCGCTACTCCTGTCGGCAATTGGTGTAGGCATAATGTATAAGCAGCGATACTACTGTCCGCAATTGGTGTGGGGGTTACGCATAAGCAGCGCTACTACTGTCAGTAACTGGTGTGGGTGTTGCGTATAAGTTGCGATACTCCTGTCGGCAACTGGTGTGGGCATTATGTATAAGCAGCGCTACTGCTGTCAGTAACTGGTGTGGGGGTTACGTATAAGCAGCGCTACTTCTGTCGGCAATTGGTGTGGGGGTTACGTGTAAGCAGCGCTACTCCTGTCGGCAATTGGTGTGGGGGTTACGCATAAGCAGCACTATTACTCTCAGTAACTGGTGTGGGGGTTACTTATAAGCAGCGCTACTCCTGTCGACAGCTGGTGTGGGGGTTACATACAAGCAGCGCTACTCCTGTCGGCAATTGGTTTGGGCGTTATGCATAAGCAGCGCTACTCCTGTCGACAATTGGTGTGGGCATTACGCATAAGCGGCACTGCTCCTGTCGACAATTGGTGTGGGCATTACGCATAAGCGGCACTGCTCCGGTCGGCAATTGGTGTGGGCGTTACGCAGAAGCAGCACTACTACTGTCGGCAACTGGTGTGGGGGTTACGTATAAGCAACGCTACTCCTGTCTGCAGCTGGTGTGGGGGTTACATATAAGCAGCGCTACTCCTGTCGGCAGCTGGTGTGGGGGTTACGTATAAGTTGCGATACTCCTGTCGGCAATTGGTGTGCGGGTTACGTATAAGTTGCGCTACTCCTGTCGGCAATGGGTGTGGGTGTTACGCATAAGCAGCACTACTACTGTCGGCAGCTGGTGTGGGGGTTATGTATAAGCAGTGCTACTACTGTCAGTAACTGGTGTGGGGGTTACGTATAAGCAGCGATACTACTGTCAGCAGCTGGTGTAGGTGTTACGTATAAGCAGCGATACTACTGTCGGCAGCTGGTGTGGGCAATATGTACAGTATAAGTTGCGCTGCTACTGTCGGTAACTGGGCAATATATATGGTGGTGTGTGTGTGGGGGGGTCAGAGAAAGGCAGGGGGCGCCGGGCTGCCCCATAGATTCCATGTTATGCTGGCTCCGCCCATTAATGATTTGCTACTGCCCACATGAGGCCACTTCCATACATTTTACAGGGCCACTTTTATTCCCCAATCCGCCCCTGGGCAGACAAGATGGGCCAAGTGGTTCTTATCTGCCGTCAAATTCTATGTTTCTATATCTGCTAACTTGGAACTGATGGTATATAGTACAGTAGGGTCTAATACAGACATGATCGGAAAGCAGTTTTTTTGGTACTTGTGTAGTTTCACGGTGGTTCCTTACACTATCCTGTCAGCGTAGCCCAATGGCAGCCTAGCGCAGTCAGCGTAGTGTCCCTGTGGCAGCCCTGCGTAGTCAGCGTAGTGTCCCCGTCAGGCAGCGTAGTCACCATACTGTCCCCACAAACTGCAGCTCTGTCCCCGCGAACTGCAGCTCTGTCCCTGGTGTCCTTGGCAAGCCTAGTGAGCGCCTCTCACACAGCGCCGGTAACTGCCAGATCTCCCTCGCTGGCAGATGCCGGTGGAGAGGCGATCATTTGGGCGACGGCGGAGAGGCGCTCCATCTGCCTGAGAAGCACAAGCATCTCATACGCTTGTGCGTCTCAGTAATTCTTGCGGCATGGTACGGCAACCTTGCCCATGTCCGCTTCAGGGAGACGGACAGGGTTAGGGGTTTGGTGCGCAAGTGTGGCTAATGCACAATAATGGACGCATTTGCTAGTGCTCCATGTTACATACTGGCAAATGCCTCCATTTCAAACCCCCACTATCCACGCCAGCCAGAAGCATGACAAGCCCCATGAGCGGATGCGGTACGCCTCCTCCTGACCTGTTCCTATTGTCCTTGTCTGGGAAAATACAAAGCTTGTTCTTCAGGAGTTTTCCATTGAGCTTACCAGAGCCAGGAATGCTCTCACCTTATACAGGAGAAAAGAAAATTTGCACTTTTGTATCCAGCTTGGCTCCGTATATATATATCCTCTGGTGACTCCTTTTTGGATAATACTCCTGATGCTGCAGCATATACAGTATTAAAGAGCAGAACAGGCCTTGTCCCAAGATACTGCTGACCCGTTACATACATTTGGGTATACATATTCCCTTCATTAATGAATAATGCTTTATACCTATCTATATGCTTTTGCCATTTGTTATCGATTCTGACCGGATATACGCTTTTTTATTTTCCTGCATCTATTTGTTATTATTACTACTGCTTATCGTCTTTGGCCACTTCTAGTTTTTCTCTTATGGAGCATTGCATATTACATTTTGGGGGAAATTTACTAAGAATACGAACACAAAAAATTGTATCCGTACTCTTGCTACGAATTAATACGACTGCATACCTCGTATGCAAAGTTGTGTTCCGGAGGGGGATTTACAAAGCAGTCATATACGACTGCTTTGTAACCCTCCGATGTCGTATTAATTCGTATTAGCTGGCTGTATATACGGCCACTAATACGAATTAGTGGAGGCAGTCTGCACAGATCAGTCAGATCAGTGCAGGCTGCAAGGTGTAAAAAAAAATGGTAAAATAAATAAATAAATAAAAAAAAAACAGCGTGGGGTCCCCCCGACAGCTGTAACAAGCACCAGGCTGAAAGAGGCAGGGCCGGTAATTAAAAATCAGGAAACTCGACAAATAGGGGTTCCCCGATTTTTAACAACCAGCCCCGGGCTCCAGGTCCGGTTCCCAAAATACGGGGGATAAAATGAGTAGGGGTCCCCCGTATTTTAAGAACCAGCCAGCAGGGTAATGCCACAGCCGGGGGCGACTTTTTATACAAGTCTCCCCGGTCAAAGCAGATTGGCCAGGGGCCCTGTGGGAGTTGGGACCCCCCCAATAAAGGGGTCCCCCCTCCAGGACTTACCTGACCAGGCTGAAGCCTGGTGCTGTCCTCGATGCCCCTGGGCTGTGGGCATCGAGCTGATTTGAGTGTAAAAAATAGAATAAAAACCTATTGTTATTTACTGTGGAACTAGGAGTCCCAGCAAGCCTCCCCCGCAAGCTGGGACTTGGAGAACCACAAGTCCCAGCCTGCGGGGCATTAAAGGGCCCGCTGGCACTTGTAGTTCCACAGTAAAAAAAATAGTGAAATAAATACACACTGACACACAATAAAACTTTAATGCATCCAAAGCCCATACATACTGATACTTACCTATCTTGAGCCCGTCGGTAGGTCCCTGGGTCTTGGTCCGGTGACTTGTCCTGCTCCATGTCGGCGGTGGGCTCCATGTCGACGGTGTCTGTGTCGGTGTCCATCCGGGTCCGAAGAAATCCATGGAGGACCTGTGGAAGGAAATCCTACTCACCCAGGTCCTCCATGGAAGCTCTGAAGTCTTGATCCGCCGTAGTCCTGGACTTCTGTCACCTTCTGTGACACGCCGGCAACTCTATCGGCTCCCCGCATCGGACTGTCAGAGGCGCAGAGATCCTTCATCCTCCGCCGACTTTCTCAACTCCTGATTGGCCACCTAGCGGCCAATAGAATCATTCTATGACGAGGCGCGGAAGATGAAGGATCTCTGCGCCTCTGACAGTCCGATGCGGGGAGCAGATGGAGTTGCCGGCATGTCACAGAAGGTGACAGAAGTCCAGGACTATGGCGGATCAAGACTTCAGAGCTTCCATGGAGGACCTGGGTGAGTAGGATTTCCTTCCACAGGTCCCCCATGGATTTCTTCGGACCCAGATGGACGCCGACACAGACGCCAACGACATAGAGCCCACCGCCGACATGGAGCAGGACAAGTCACCGGACCAAGACCCAGGGACCTACCGACGGGCTCAAGATAGGTAAGTATCAGTATGTATGGGCTTTGGATGTATTAAAGTTTTATTGTGTGTCAGTGTGTATTTATTTCACAATTTTTTTTACTGTGGAACTACAAGTGCCAGCGGGCCCTTTAATGCCCCACAGGCTGGTACTTGTGGTTCTCCATGTCCCAGCTTGCGGGGGAGGCTTGCTGGGACTCATAGTTCCACAGTAAAAAACAATAGTTTTTTATTCTATTTTTTACACTCAAATCAGCTTGATGCCCACCACCCAGGGGCATCGAGGACAGCACCAGGCTTCAGCCTGGTCAGGTAAGTCCTGGAGGGGGGACCCCTTTATTGGGGGGGTCCCAACTCCCACAGGCCAGGCTGACCGATCAGGGGGTTAATGCTTTGGCCGGGGGGGGGGGACTTGTATAAAAAGTCTCCCCACCGGTTGTGGCATTACCCTGCTGGCTGGTTTGGCCTGGGGCTGGTTCTTAAAATACGGGGGACCCCTACTCATTTTGTCCCCCGTATTTTGGGAACCAGCCCTGGACCTGGAGCCTGGGGCTGGTTGTTAAAAATCGGGGAACCCCTATTTGTCGGGTTCCCTGATTTTTAATTACCAGCTCCGGCTTTTTCAGCCTGGTGCTTGTTACAGCTGTGGGGGGGGGGGACCCCACGCTGTTTTTTTTATTTATTTATTTTACCATTTTTTTTTACACTGCAGCCTGCACGGATCTGACTGATCCGTGCAGGCTTAAAGCAAATACGACAGGAAAATAAGGTGTATTTTCCTGCCGTATTTTCGTGGATGTTTCACGCCATTTCTTTTGAATGGTGATTACTGTAGTATTCTATCGATGGTGTCCCATCATTAAGAATACGAAAATATTTTTTTTGGCATAGTAAATGCCAAACATTCGTATAAACCAAAATAAATTGTATTTTCGTATAAAAATACGATTTTTTTCCACAAATTCTTTTTTGTAAATTTCCCCCTTTATGTCTCTTCCTCTGCCATTATGGGCCAGATGTATCAAGCTTCAAAAAGTGATAAAGTGGAGAGTGTTAATCAACCAGCTCTAGCCTGTAATATGGCACTTAGGAGTTGATTGGCTGGCTGTATATCACTCTCCATTTTATCATGTTTTGAAGTATTATATCTGGCCCTACAGTATGTGTACATTCGTTCTATTTGATAAGCTATTTGTTATTAATATTCTCTTAGTGTCCTTACTTAGCTCTAGGGTTATTTTTAATTATCCTTTTATTGGGCTCTCTTATGGAGCTCCTCCAGATCTCTATCGTTGGATTAATATTGAATTACATTATGTTTTTCTATCTTATATTGACCAGAAGTCTTTTATTTTTCATGGCAGCTGCCATTTTGTTTCTTATTAATATGTTTCCCCTCCCACCCCTGTAATTTCTCCCCTTTACTTTCTATTTTGATATATATTGTGCAGCAGTGCAACAGACTAGCAATCTCAGATTACATTGTTTTTCATTCATTTTCCTGTATCTACTATGGTCCCTGTAAACCTTAGAATTTGTTTGTTAAATGCAGGAGGCATACACTCTCCTGCAAAATGATGCCGGATTTTAAACTACCTATCTAAACAGAAAGTAGACTTGGCCTTTATCCAAGAAACCCACCTCTCCTCATCATAAACATCTAAGTTTTCAATGCTGGGTTGGGTAGTTTTGGCTGTTTCTCCATTTAATTCCAAAGACAGAGGGGTCATTATTTATTTAGATTTCTGTAGTATACTTGGAATAGTTGGATAGATCTAACCCCCTAATCCACCTCCCCCTCCCCACTGTGTTCCCCTTCTCTCCCTTAGCTTGGTATTTCTTGATTTGTGGCACAACTTTAGGTTACTGATATATGAAGAGCCCTACACACCAGACTCCTATTTAGTTGTCTTTCCGTTGCTCACAACACTTTTTCCCTAGTAGACTTCACATTTACTCTATTTTCTTTCTTCTCTTCCTAAAGACTAAAATACAGTAATAGAGGCCATCGTTGTATCGCATTATGAACTTTCCTGGATCTCCATCACCTTGGGATCACGTAATCTGGTAAATTATGACATTTTACCACAGGTAAATCTGAATCCCCAATTTTTCTGGATAAATTAAAAGCTGCTTGGTATGCACAAGCAAATAATCAGGAGTGTGGCAGTCAATGACCCCATTTTGATTTGGCAAACTGTTCTAAGTGGTAACATAATTTCTTACACTTCTGCGACTTGGAAGCTTCATGCTTAATTATATTGGTCTTTACAACGGGATGCAGTTACAATCCCGGCGGCCGGGATCCCAGCGTTCAGAATCCCGACGCCGGAATCCCGACTGCCGAAATGCCGACACTTTCTCCCTCCTGGGGTGTCCACGACACCCCTGGAGGGAGAATAAATTAGTGTGCCGAGCGTAGCGAGGCACCGGGCCCGCTGCGTAGCGAGCGCAGCGAGCCCGCAAGGGGGGGCGATCCACGCCCCCCCCTTGTCGGCATTTCGGCTGTCGGGATTCTGAACGCCGGGATCCCGACCGCCGGGATTCAATACTGAATCCTTTACAACAGATATTGGCAGATGCTTTCCAAACTTTTAAGGTGAACCCTACTCTTGATAATAAAACTTCCTATTCAGCAGCAAAAACTTGATAATCTTTTGCAGACTATGAGTGACAGATATGTATTTTCAATTGAGTACCGTTTTCATAACGGTACATAAATAATTGCTAAACACCTCAAATACATACTTCCTTCCATCATTCCAGGACCAAACAGGTTTTACTTCAGATTGTCACTCTGCAATAAATGTCTGTAAAGTTCTCTCTATTATCCGATACCTTTCCAACTCTCTCTCCACTGATAATGTTATATTAGATTTAGATCAAAAACATTACTTTCCCAAAAATATTTTATTTAATTCAAATGTTACCGTTTAGATTACACAATTCAGACATTCTCAATTCAATAAATTTGTCACTCGTTTCCTCTGGCTCGAGAAAAGAGTGTGAATTTCACTTAGCAAATTACAGTTTCCTCGATCCGGCGGTGGTATAAGAACCCCCAACTTTCCTTATTACTCATTAGTTGTATTTTTTAGATATATTTAATATTGGCTCTTAAACACTTCTACATATACCTCCACTTCTTTAGATCAAGATTTATTTTACCCCTTTCTACCCTATTCCCAATCTATCTTTCAAAATGTTTTGTTCCAAGATACATATTATGCATGGCTTTCTCTCAATAAGAATCTGAGAAGAGATCAATGTACCCCATATGCTCCTCTTTGGGGTAATCAAGCTTTTTCCCCTTCCATAAATTATTTATTATTACAAAACTGGAAAGATAAAGGTCACATTGATGGTCTTTGACCCTGGAGGCACTGTTTATTATTTTACTGACCTGAAAACTCAATGAACTTTGCCTAAACAACAATTCTTCATGTACCCACAAGTTAACAATGCTATATCCTTAGATATCGTTAAATGCTTTTTAAGTTCAATGGATATTACTTGTCTTTTGCGCTCCTCCCAATTATCTCCCTATTGCACTAGACACTTAAATTCTCAGCTCATAACCTTGCATTTAAACAAATATTAGAATGTATCCCTCTCTCCCTGGTCTGTTGACAATCTTAATATAAGTCAATTGGGTACACGTCAAAAATATTTTCATTTAGCATTTAGAATGTTACAATCTGCCAATCTGCAGGAAGTCCACTTCATAGAGTTTACATCTCCCCAGCACAGTGAAAAAACTGTTCTGCTACCTTCATACACTGTATATGGGAGTGTGGTTTGATTATTAAATGTTATCTAACTCATTCTCTTAATATGTAACCTATCATCCCACTATATTATCTACACTCTCCCATGCCTCCTAATTGATTTGCTTCCACTGTCTTATCTGTTTTTTTATATGAATCTATATTTTCTTGATATATTTTATTATTTGTTTGTGAGTCGCAGCTCATTCACCTCCTGCTCCCTCCTCACCGCCCCTCAAACTTTTTATTATACCCTCTTGTTTGCCAATTTTATGTGTTTTCTAATTCCATTTAAATCACTTGTTCTTGGTGAACAAAATGCTACTCAGAGGTTTATTTGCCCATAAGAAAAGGACTATCAATTCACTTCTACACTCATACTTCAAAACTTTCTACTGTGCACTTCCACATGGCTTTGGGAAAAGGGGTGAGGCTTTGCGAGAATGACCGCATTTGCGAGGCCATGCCCCATTTGCCCCTCTATCTCAGTGCACGTGTGGAATGTTTATTTTCACTGCACAGGGGAGACTACCCAACTGCCCCCCCCCCCCCCCATCGCACGACACTGCCGGCCGCGGGTGGGAAGTGGGATGGTCACAACATTTTTTGACTGTCCTGTGAAAACTGAGAGAGTTGGAAGGTGTGTATGTACACTGGGTTTAACGAACATACTGATAACATCTTTTTTTCCTCTAATAGCCAAAATTTTCCAAGCAATGGACCATAAGATATGATGTCATCACATACTTTTTTACTTCTTTTTTAATTACAAATACACATATAGAGTATAACATTCTTTTCACCCTTTGTGCTCTTTAGTAATCTTTGAGTTTTTGCCATTTTTTGTGTTTTGTAAATTCTCTGAAGAAAGCACGATTTACAAACAGTAATGATGTGTATAGATGCCTGGACACAAAGGGCACTGAGTATTACAGTATACAATTATAACTGCACAATTTTGTACTAAGTACATTTGTAGCCTTCACCACAACATTTTAATGTAAAAACAACTCTTAAAAAATCAATGCAGATAATGTCTACCTCTGTAAGGGATACGGTTGTATTGTCGACCCGACTTAGGTCGACACCATTGGGTCGTCAGGCAACAAGGTCGACAGGGTTCTAGGTCGACATGGATGAAGGTCGACAGGTGTCTAGGTAGACATGGGACAAGGTCGAAATGAGCTAGGTCAACAGGTCATGAGGTCGACATGGGTTTTTTCACTGTTTTTTTGATCCGACATGTGCCAACAGGCAGTATTCATGCCCTACCATCCATTCGGGCGTGGTGGGACAATAAAATAGTGTTCCGAGCGCTGAGTGCCGAAGCATCGTGAGCGAAGCGTGCAATGCGAGGGGCTGCGGTTGACTTCCAACTGAGTCCATGTTGACTGTGTCGACACTCGGGTCAAAAAACAGTGAAAACCCCCATGTCGACCTCGCGAATTGTCGACCTAACCCATGTTGACCAAACACATTTGTCGACCTAAACCCATGTCGACCGTGTCCCATGTCGACCTAGACACCTGTCGAGCTTCACCCATGTCGACCTAGAACCCTGTTGACTTAGTTGCCTGTCGACCCAACGGTGTCGACCTAAGTCAGGTCGATAATACGATCCACACCCCTCTGTAATATATATTTCATTTTAATAACATTCCATCACCAATTACGGGGCAGAGTTGATTATGATTTTTCCTGTGCTGCACTATGAATACTTGTTGGATCTATGTAAATAAAATATAGAATAATAATACATTGAGTTAAATGGAGACTTGTTTCCAACTGAACCTGGAAAGGCAAGGTTGGACTAACACATTCAAATGAAGTAAGGATGTACACAAATCATTTACATACAGGGCCTTAACTAGGATGGTGCACTGCAAGGTAGGGGGCACTGTTGGCACTTGTTAATGATCTATTTTAATATAGTTCATTTGTAACTTACTTTCTCTTTGATGCCTGGCATCTACTGACTGCTACGTCTCCATACCCCTACCCCTTCCGTCACTAATACCTATACTGCTCTCTGTTATTCAGTTTACACTCCTTTAATACATTTCTCGATACTGACATAACTGGGATTCGAACCCATCACCTATGATCCTGTGCTTCAAGAAAGTGTAGTGTGTGGCTGCAAAGGATTGCATGTGTGGCTGCATACTACACAGATCTGTTCAATTTTGTTCAAGTAGCCCCACATATTTAGAAATGTTAGGTGTTATCCAGGATCACAGAATGCAAGTATAATGAAATGTGTTATTAATTTATTAATAAAGGGTTTTGTAACTGAATAACAGAGATCTATTAAGTCAATACATGCATGTGGTAAATTGAGGTTTTTTTGTGCATATATATATATATATATATATATATACTCCACATTAACTCTGGCACTCTCTGCTTACAAGTTTAACAGCAGCTGGTGCCCTCACACAGCGTGTCTTGCATATGCAAAGACACACTGAACATATATTCTGGATAGCGGCACTCAGCAATGAATCAGGCAAGGAAACAGCAGCAAGACGCCAACGTTTCAAATGTATTTCACATGTTTCGTCAGGGCAACGATGAAACAGGTGAAATACATTTGAAACGTTGGCGTCTTGCTGCTGTTTCCTTGCATGATTCATTGCTGAGTGCCGCTATCCAGAATATATATATATATCAGTCCAAGAGGCCTGGCAATCCAACTAACTCCTCTCCCGGTGCCTTATCGGGAAATAATTCACTTAAGCAGCAGTGAGCGGCACTCTATTTCTGTTGATGGTTTAAATCGATAAACCGAAACGTAGAATTAAGCACTGAAATTATGTTTTCTTGATTTACTTAAACCTTGGAGTGCTGCTTACTGCTACTTGAGTGTATGTATATATAGATATATATATATATATATATATATATACACACAGTATATATATATATATATATATATATATATATATATATATATATATATATATATATATATATATATATGCTCCTGAAGGTGTTGCACTGAAAAGCTCATTAAAATCTGTGGATCTGTTAGGGCACCAGCCACAGATATCAGTCGTTTTTGGGAGGGCCAATCAATTTGGAATATATATCTGTGGATCTGTTAGGGCACCAGCCACAGATATCAGTCGTTTTTGGGAGTGCCAATCAATTTGGAATATATATCTGTGGATCTGTTAGGGCACCAGCCACAGATATCAGTCGTTTTTGGGAGTGCCAATCAATTTGGAATATATATCTGTGGATCTGTTAGGGCACCAGCCACAGATATCAGACGTTTTTGGGAGTACCAATCAATTTGGAATATATATCTGTGGATCTGTTAGGGCACCAGCCACAGATATCAGTCATTTTTGGGAGTGCCAATCAATTTGGAATATATATCTGTGGATCTATTAGGGCACCAGCCACAGATATCAGTCATTTCTGGGAGTGCCAATCAATTTGGAATACATATCTGTGGATCTGTTAGGGCACCAGCCACAGATATCAGTCGTTTTTGTGGGTGCCAATCAATTTGGACTATATATATGCTTCTGATGCTAGCGGGCAATCATATTATAGCTTTTGTCACTTGCTTTTCTGTATAAGCACATTGTATATATTAAAACACTTCATCAGCCCATACATTGGAGACAATATATCTCCAAAATGGTATTTAATAACTTTTACAAATTGTCTTGTTGATATAAAAAGGGTTCCTGATTGTAACATCATAATTATTAGTGTCTGGGTTTCACTAATAGTGCAGTGCATAAAACATGTAAATAAAAGCAGTGCATTGAAATTCAATGTGAATTTTATAGCACAGTTGGCAGCCATTGATGTGATGGCTCTTCTCAACTCCCACACTTTAGACTTTAGAACATATAACCTGCTATTTAACACATTTGTTTTTAATTACATACATCCTATTGCTTTTTGTTTTACACATGGCAACCTAATAGCTTGTGTTATACATTCCTGTATTCCTTTGGTTACTTAGTTTTTCTTGTGTCGCTAGAACCAATTGTAAAGTTTAGAATATGGAAATTATACATGTATGTTGAACTAATCTACATTTAATAAAGTGAAAGTGGAGTTAACATTGCTGCTCACTGGTATCAGTCTTTACAAGTGATCTGTGACACTCCTTTTTGTGAGCTGTTATTTTATCATTGTTGCAAAACTCATGAAATTGCTTCCATTGCAAAGTCATCTATATCCTTCATTGAAATAATGTTTGGGCTCATGGACCTGGTAACCATTCTGTCCATGCTTTGTGGCGTTCCTGTCATGCTATGGTCATGGGAATTAAAATCTATGAATTGTTGCATTTTTAAAGATTCTTCTTCTGTGTCATCCCATGACTTTGTCCTATCTCCAATGTCAAGACCACCTTCATTTAATAGCTGTGAAGCTCCCTTAAATGATTCTATGGATGACACTGGAACTGGGGTAAGCCCTGGATACAGCATATATGGACTTGTTGGCATTTCCAATGCTGGAGTTGCCCTCTCTGATGGGGGTAAGGACATTTGCAGGTACTTTCCTGTTTCTGGATCATAGAAGGTTTTAATACGTAAATATACAGGAATGTCCACCACAAAGTACTGCCCAGAGTCAGGGTCCTGAAGAAGTTTGCGTTGTGTGTTTGGGAGGGAAGGAGTTGAGGATTCAGAAATTGAGTCTTCATGCTGCAGGCATTTGGGTATGGAAGAAGCCACTTTGAGGTGTGACTGTGGTGTAATAATGGTTGGCATGACATTAGCTGGTGATGGAACATCTAGAACAAAGTCACAATCCTGAAAGTCCTCATCTTGGAACTTCAGAGGAATCTCGGTCTTCCTGCGTTTTTTGGTCAGACGCTTGGCACGCCGTAAGGCTTTTTCTGTTTTGGGAGGTACAGCTGGTGGCTTTGCAGCATGAATATTTTGTGATTCTATGCTTGGAGACTTCCTTTGAAGGTTCTTTGTGCAGTTAGAATTTTTGGACTCCATATTACTAGGATGTGATGAAATTAGTTTTTCAGGGAACTGAAATTTTTCATTACTCAAATTTACGGCAGTTGAAGGAGGGCTTGGCATATCATCTAATGCAGAAAGAGCAGTGGCAAATCCAGAGCTTTGTGTATTCACAGACATAGGGCTGGCTACTATGGAGCAGGTGACACTCTCTAACATAGGACTGGCTATGGTGGAACAGGGAATGAGTTCTGAAAATGACACAGCATCTTCAAACTGTAGCAATTCATTGTCAGTAGGAGAATAGTTTGTAATCTCATTATCAAGAAGAGGAGAACTCATAAATTCTCCATTCACCAAGTCATTCAAGGATTCACTTACATTGTGCACAAGTAAAGTGTTACATTCTGGTGACGGCCCCGTGACCTCTGAGACACAGGTCTCAACTGGATGGAAGAAGGGTCCTTCAAGACCATGTAAATTTGTGTCACTGCAGCTTTCATGTACTTTGACTGTTTCAGAATCCTCTGTTTTGTTTTTCCTCCATTCAGCATTAGCACAACAAAGTTTATTCCACAGTTCTATATCTTCTTCTTCCTTTTGCATTTTGACTTCACTAAATCCTATGATTTCATATTTTGGAGTTTCTGAAGCAGATCTTGTAGTTAGAGCCTCCTCATGTTTTCTTATATAATTTTTTTCCATATTTTGTATGCCGGATGTTTTGGTCTTTTTGTTCTCTTCAATCTTATTATTTGATTCTCTCAAGTCGTCTTTCCCCATAATAAAGCTATTTTCTTCTCCTTTCCTGAAAGCTAGGCAATCTTCAGAAAGACTCCTAAAAAGGGGCAGCCTCACTGACTTTGTGACTGGAAAAGATTTACTTTTGTTGTCTTTTATGAGAAACAAGTTTGGTTTAAAAGATGTTGCGGAAGATGGTCTCTTGAGATCCTCAATACAAGTACTATCAACACTTTTCTTATCACTTGCCAGTTTCTTTTTTCCTTCTTTCTTTTCATCCTCTGTGTCCAGAAACCCAGATGGTACACTGCCATCTGTGTTGCAATTGTTCACAGCAAAATATTGTAAACTGTCCTTTGTATCATCTTGTTTTGTCACTTTCTTTCCATCTTCATCACTCTCAACAAATAGTTTTCCTACGTCTTGTGAAGAACCAGATTGCTCTGTATGATTTGGTTCACTCTCCATTTGGCTATCTGACACATTCTTGGTTGGAATTACCAGATTATTTGTAATTTCATCTACCTTAATAGCTTCTGCTATATTTTGCTCATACTGTAAGTGAGGTTCTTCGGCAGTTTGAGGTTCAATGCAGACTGGAGCAACTTCAGTATATTCTTTCTGTTCCACATTCACATCTTTGTCTTCCTTGTGATAAAGGTTCAGTGAAGGATATTCCAAACTATTACTGATATGATTGTCAGTAGGACTGAGACAGAGAGAATCCATATCCTCCTCTTGCATGGCTGGAATTGTACCAACTTTTTGTGCAAGGGTTTCTCCATTGTGAAATATTTTACTTGCTGTATCTTGGGGTGGAGAACTCAAAGATAAATAGTTGTCAGATGTATTTCCGAGAACATATGGTTTAATTTCTTGTTCTTTAAGTGGATTTGTGTTCTGTGCACACGGTATATGGCTTAGATCTTCCTTATCTGATATCAATTTATTGGTATCCAGCAATGGAATAGTGTGAGATACTCCCTCTTGCACCTTGACATCTGTTGTCAGATTACTGTCATAACCGTTTCTCGATTTAGTGGCTAAACCATATGTGCTCTTGACACGTTTCCTCATGTCCTTCAGGTTGAACATAAGACTTGTTGCCTTAGACTTATAATCATCTCTTTTCTGATAAACATTAACTTCTATCTGGTCTTGATCTTTAGTTGTAATGCTATCAACAGGAGGAGGAGTTATCATCATATGGTTTTCTTCCAGGGCTTCTTTGATGTTTTTTCTTCTTATAATTGGAGTTAAAAGATTTGTGATGTTAAAGGGGGACAAAATAGGCTTTTCTTCTGAAATGTCATCTTTATTCATTGACACATTTTCTTCATACTGATCTTTCCTAGCCATGTCTGTGTGGATCAACTTTTCTTCAGGTTCCTTCTTAATGTGGTGTTTTCTTCTCCTCCATGGAGGAATGAGACCTTTACTAATTGGTGAAGGATTGGAATTTGAAGGTGTTGTGTATGGCATGATAGGCAGAGCCTCAGTGTTGTCGTCTTTTGGTAACTCTACCAAATTATGTTTCTTAACTGAAAAATTAATTGGTACCACATCTTTAATGGCTTCTTTTTCCATTTGCTGTATCAAGGACTTTATTCTTCCAGATGGAGGCATGTGTTTATCTGCTACTTCGACATGCTCTTCCTTGATTGCTGTGTCTGACTGTACTTCTGCTTGTGGGGAAACTATCTTTTCTTCCACTACCACTGAATTGCAGATTGGTTCTGCATCCTGGCTTGTTGATAACTCATGATTTATTTGTTGCGGTGACTTAGATTTGGTTAATTTAGGGTAGTAGGGCTGATCCTTAGATGGTGACTGTATTTCATCAACCTGCATATCTTCCATTTGGATTTTAGTGTTTAAAGGGACCTTTGTGGTCCTCTGGCTAGAGTCTTTAGTTTGCTTTATTGTTTTTTTGTTGGGAAGTGGAGGAACAGTCCTAAGCATTTGAATGGCATCATAGCTGCTGGACAATGTAGATGCAGGAGAGGACCAGCCTACATCATGTCCTGCATCCCTAGATCTCATTCCATGTACAGCTCTTGATAGTAATGGAGAGCATGGGGTTGCCGATCTCAGAATTGGAGGTGTTCCTGGGATTGAGCTATCACTTTCATCTCCCCCAATAACTTTCTTGTTGATATCACTCCATGATTTAAATGCACTATTTTCGCTATGTAGAAAGGTTGTTCTTCGCAATGAATCCTTTTTCTTCACCGCTTTTTTAAATTGATCTGGTAATGGAGACCCCAAAGAGCATGGCGACCCTGAGAGCGGGGAGCAAATCTCAGCTTTAGACTCCAGGAATACCTCCCTGGCTGTGCGCCTGTGAAAATGATGATTTAGATCAGTATCATCTGGATTGATAGATGCTAGTGACTCATGATTTATGTCAATTTTATCTACAGTCTCACATAAAGGTCTTTCTTCCATATTCAACTTGTCTGTTTGGGAACTTGTAGACAAAGGTATTCTTGTGTGTAAAGGTGATTCAACTGGTATCTCATTTTCAATATTATCAAATGTCTTTATTAGAGATGACACTTTTGAGTGCTGTTTGTAGCCTCTTGGCTCAGGGGCACATAGTCTGTTATTGGTCTTTCCATCAATCAACCCATCCTTTGCATATTTGAGCAGTGGCTGGAATGTTGGAGCCCACCTTCCTCGCTGTCGTGGAATTGTGGGCAACTGGGCCAAGGGTTGAGTTTTTCTGACTGAAAGGTTGAATATTCCCAGATGGTACTTTGTGGAAAGTGGTAATCCCCTAATGGGGGAGGGCAGGTGGGGAACATCATCCAATGGTTCTTCTTCTACAACACATAAGCTCCTAAACGCTCGGTCTGTGAAACTGCTCACCTCCTGGTCTGTATCATCCATTACACCCACACCACTTGTTCCATTGCCATCTCCCTGTCTCTTATGCTTCTTGTAACGAAGCATGTGAACAACTGGTATCTTCTTAATGTAGACAGCAATTGTATGAAGATGTTTTCAGACTTTCAGTGGTTTCCTATGGTTACAGAAAAAGACATTGATCAAATTAAAGTATATTGCAATTTATAAAACTGCACATATAAAATTATAACATTTGAAGTCGCATTACACTTTTTTTTACAACAAAGGATTATGTATTTGTGAACTTAATTTTCCATGAAATAAAAGCTAAAATGTAACATGTTCATACTGTTTGCATTGATGACTAGCAAACTGTTAACTATGTTATGTTCCATAACTAAATGCTGTGGCACCCTGGGATAGTGTCAAAAACTCCTATGGGGGCCACGGGTGGGTTGCCCAGGACCAAATCAAATACTTTTGGTCAATGGGATAGGCTAAACCAAAGCTGGTGGCTGAAAATCATAAAAATTGTAAAGAACAAAAGTGCACATAAGGATATATAGGTACAGGGAAGTCTGGCAGTACAGGGCTGACGGGTGCAGAGAGAAGGCTTGCCAGTCCAAGATAGCTTACACAAAGCCAGGGCATCACTCGGAGATAATAGTGTAACAAAGTTTTATTAGGAACAATCCATCCAACAATTGTTTCGAGCGTTACCGCTCGTCCTCAGGGACAGCACTAACTGCACTTTGGACGGCATCCTGATGAAAAGGCCAAATGGCCTTGAAACGTCGTTGCTGATGTCCATATTTTCCACCATGATTATATAAACGTATTTTGTACTATACAAATCCTTGGAGTGCCGCCTCTTCTTCCCTACGGCTCAACTCAAAAGCCACAGGGATCTGTTGCATATATATATATATATACAGTGGTCGAAGTGGAAATTTTGAAGTGGGGGTATGGAAATTTTGAAGTGGGGGTATGGAAAAGTAAAGAGTGAATATAGTGCGCACCTTCGGACACCCCCCTGTCCATCAACGTCCCCTGCCAGACTGCCCCGTTGTACAGGGGTATTACAAAAGCACAATATGCGCTGCTGAGTGATCAGAGAGCATCCTGAGGGGGAAAAAAAGGGGGGTTTTTTATCTTCAGATTAAAGTGGCGGTATGGCATACCCCCGTATACCGCCCCACTTCGACCACTGTATATATATATATATATATATATATATATATATACACACAGTCCAACCAGTTGTTTGGCACTTCGGACAATACGCATATACCACGGTGCCTTCCAAAGGGGTAGTTATATATCCAAGACACTCACACAAAGAGCCACACGAGCCGAGTGTGAGATAACAGGCGGCACTCAAATGGATTTTTCAAGAAATCTGTATTAAGTGGTACATTTTTCAAAGTGTAGTTACGAGATCCATGACGATGTTTCAAGACCAGAACAGTGTTTTCATCAGGTCATATGTGCAAAATAGCGACAAAGTGCAAGTTTGCTGACTTGCACTTTGTCGCTATTTTGCACATATGACCTGATGAAAAGACCGTTCTGGTCTTGAAAAATGTACAACTTAATACAGATTTCTTGAAAAATCCATTTGAGTGCTGCCTGTTACAAGGTTTTAAAACATGAAACAAAGTTTGTGTCCTATCTCAGGTACTGAATTTACTGTATGTGCAAGGCAATGATTGCTTAGCATTCATTTAGTGCCAGTTATATATCATTTCCTCAGTATTTCTGTTACAGATGTCCCCAGTACTGCTTTTAGCAAGAAAAAAAATATCTTTTCACTTTCTGGAATGTATGGTTTTCAGAATAATTTGGATAATGGATATTTGGATAAGGGATACTCAACTTGTATTTTAAGATTATCAAAGCACAGTTGCCAGCCACTGGTATGCTTATTTCTTTTAGCAGAAATTGACCAATCAAAACAAAACCACCTGATCTGTCTTGAAAGAACTAAAATATACAAAATTATATCTCATAACCTCTAATCAACTCATAGGGTTGGTGTAGACCTGATCAATGCTGTGCGAAATTCCAGAGTTCTGTTAGCCGCTGTACCAACAGAGTGAAATCATGCCCCATTCAAGTATGCAAATGTCTTTCGATCACTGTTCAGCAAATCAATCCATAACTCACTCACCATCATATGATTTTCTCAGTCTGTGCAAATGTGCGGAACTCTGACCCTTCCACAATTTTGCGATAGGCTGATCGAGACAGGAGCTGATTTCACACGCCCTCCCTCACACGCCTGTTATTCCTGACACTCCCCAAAATCAGCCAGTTAGCACCCTCAAATGACAACTTCCTGTCAATCAAACTGTGGCCGGACTGAGAATAAGAAAAAAAGGTACTTGTGACTTATCTGGGCGCCCGATATTGAAATTGTATGCCAGTACCCTAAGCATGCGATTTGATGCGATTTCCCTTGAAATTCCCTTGAAGAGAAAATCACGTTGCATTGTATGCTATTGTATTGCATGTGATGCGATTTGATGCGATTTGATGCGATTTTATTTGTTCAGGCACCCAGATGCCTGTTTCATATGTGAAATGGCCCCCCAGACCCCATTTTTAATTGTATACCCACCCTGATGGCTAAATGACCCCCATTGTTAAAGCCACCCCACTATCAACGCCTGGCTATGAAATATTATCGAAGATATATAATATATGGTTTTTTCCTTTTTTTTTTTTTTTTTTTTTTTTGTTGTTCTTTATTTGTCGTATGTGTGTACTTGTAAAGTATAATGTATGTCTATTAAGAAAACAATAAAAATGATAAAAGTAAAAAAAAAAAAAAACCACTATCAACGCCAACCCGAAGCGTGGCGAGCCCGCGAGGGGCGGCGGTACGCGTCCTCCGACCTTTTCATACCCCCACTATCCACGTCGGCGTGGAGTTGATTTTATATAGTGTGGCGAGCGCAGCGAGCCACCGAGCCCGAAGCGTGGCGAGCGCAGCGAGCCCCGTGAGGGGACATGGATACGTTCACAGCTATACGCGTCCCCTCGCGGGCTTCACAGGTATCCGCATCCCCTCGCGGGGCTCGCTGCGATCGCCGCGCTTCGGGCTCGGTGGCTCGCTGCGCTCGCCACACTATATTAAATCAACTCCACGCCGACGTGGATAGTGGGGGTATGAAAAGGTCGGAGGACGCGTACCGCCACCCCTCGCAGGCTCGCTGCGCTCGCCACGCTTCGGGTTGGCGTTGATTGTGGGGTGGCGTTAACAATGGGGGGCATTTAGCCATCAGGGTGGGTATACAATTAAAAATGGGGTCTGGGGGGCCATTTCACATATGAAACAGGCATCTGGGTGCCTTCACATATTAAAATCGCGTCAAATCGCGTCAAATCGCATCGCATGCAGTCTGATTGTATGCGATGCGATTTGATGCGATTAAGAAAATCGGACGCCCAGATAAGTCACAAGTACCGAAAAAAAATTGTAAATTTTTTTTTCCACTGAATTTGTGACATACTCTTTTTCAGCCTCTTCTTTACTTACAAAATGAATATGTGACAGAAGGAGATGGTGCTCATTTCATTTAAAAAGCCATCCAAATGTAGCCCACTTCAATTTAGTTTACAGCAGCTCCCGTCGGAGCTGCTCCTGGCAATAGCATCGCCATCCCTCATTCACCGCCAACTCCCCCCACTCCCTGCCCATCTCTCTGAAGCAGAGTCGGACAGGGAAAGTGTTCCCTGCCGCTGAACTGCTCCGTGCTCGTGTGTCCCCATCAGATGGAGCACCACTCTTCCAGCCTGTGCCAGCTAAGGCAACCTGGCATAGGTGCCGATTTAGGTTTTTGCTGGTGGGTGCTCAAGCCAAAAATATAGGGGAGTGGCTTCCTGGGAAAGGGGCATGGCCACAAAATAGTACTGATTTATATTACGCAGCAGAGTTGTCTCCAATATTCCAATTATGGCAACAGTGCCAAATACATAAATGCCCACACAGTGCCAAATACATAAATGCCCCCACAGTGCCAAATACATAAATGCCCCCACAGTGCCAAATACATAAATGCCCCCACAGTGCCAAATACATAAATGCCCCCACAGTGCCAAATACATAAATGCCCACGCAGTACCTGTGCCAGTGACTAGGGAGGGGGAGTGCAGTGGGACACGGGCGAGTGGGCCGCTGCTGAGCGGGTGGGTGCTCATCAATTTATGTGGGTGCTCGGGCCCTCAAGCACCCACAGAATCGGCACCTATGCAACCTGGTGATTCCCAGGTCTGGCTGAGAGGCACTCCATCTGTAAATGAAGTTGCTTCTCTGTGATTCCCACACTTCACATCTAGTATATTTTTTAGGTTAATACGGTTTATTTATGCATGTGCCAGTTGCTTTACAGTAAGTCTTCTATTTTGCATTTCATGTGTTCTGGTTTATTACTTTGATCCCTGTTCTCATTGACCCCTCTTGCTTCCACCTATTTTATGTTTGTATGTGGCGGGCAACGGCATCCTCAGATCAGAGTTACCCTATTGCGTTTCAGTGATGAATCCAACTGGATATCTCCCAGCATTCAATGTGCATCACTCCACACATGCTCAGATTTTCCTCAGGATCTTAGAACTGAAAGTTCTATCATTGCAGCTTTTACTGCAAGACAATGCATGCAGAGAGTGGCATGATGCATTGCAAGTTGCATCCTGCCATTTCTGTGCTATCTGCTTCCAGAGGAAAGAAGAAAAATTCATCATTAAAAGAAAGAGCCCTAAAAACAGACAATTTCTGAAATCATTTAAAAAATTTGACCTTGTTTTTTTTTTGTCCAAACACTCTTTATCAGTGACATCGAATTACATGGTATCTCATCCAGGAGTGAACAATAAGCTTCCCTTTAGCCACACTAGGGGGTAAATTTATAAGTTTTCCAATCATGGACAATCCTCAGTACAGACAGGTACAGCTGGGATCTGCCGGAAAATATGGAAAATTTAGGTACTCGTGTATTATCACGGCGCCCCCGATAGTAATTCGCACGATTTTTCATTGCATGGCATGCCATATACCCGATGCACAGCGATGCGATTTAAGCCCCCTATACGATTTTAAATTATATAAGCACCCTAATGGGTCGGAGGACGCGTACCGCCGCCCCTCGCGGGCTCGCTGCGCTCGCCACGCTTCGGGTTCACGTTCATACTGGGGGTGGCGTGGGGGTGCATTTAACATTGTAAGCACCCATTAGGGTGCTTATACAATTTATAATTGCATCGCATTGTATGGCATTGTATGCCATATACAGTGCCATACAATTTTAACATTGTATGACATTAGGGGACATCGCGGAACATCGCATCGCATACCATCACATGCCTTATTGTCTGCGATGCGATGGGCACCATGATAATACACAAGTAACAAAATTTATTAAGCTGCCGAGTTCTCAGGATTCATATTTTGCGTTGTTTAAGTCATTTGTATTTGGCTACCGAGTTTTCCGGTAGCCAAATCCGGATGAGCATGAAGAATCGCAGGGATCAGTGAGATTCGTGCAATGATTCTCTGTGAAAAAATTGAAAAATAAATATATAATTATAAAATCTGTGTGGGGACCCCTCACAAATATATCCAGCTCCGGGCTCTTTGAGCCGGTGCTGGTTGCAGAAATACAGGGAACAAAATGAATAGGGCCCCCTGTATTTCTATAATCGGCACCAAGTTCTTGAGCCAGTCCTGGTTACAAAAATATGGTGGACAGAAGAAGTAGGGGTTCACAATATTTTAGAAACCTGCAATGGGCTCCAATAGCCATCAGGGTCACTCCACAGCCGGGGGACATGTTGGGCATTAATGGGCCCGCTGGAACGTTTAGACCCACCATGGAACCAATTCCCAAATAACTTGACACGTAGGTTTGGTCCACTTCTCCTGCAAAATCCCAAAGTGTACCTGCTAAAAAAATTATACTCACCATGAGATTAAAAAGCAAACAAACCACAAAAACCCGACACCAAATAGACTGAGCAGCAATAAGTGTGTTAACACTTACGGCTCTTCTCTGAAAATAGGGAGAATCCCAGTGATGGACTTCCCTTAGCCTATCAGGAGCGGGCTCCAGGGAAATGCCCAGCCAAAATCAGCAGTATGAATTTTAATAAATGACCTAACTACCATTGATCTCGTGGCCATATACGGCCAAGTTACATTGATGGTGTATGAATTAATTTTTACACTATTGCCATCAACCCGGTGCCCACTGCCCAGGGGCACTGGGGACAGCCCCGGTTTCAGCATGGACAGGGTTAATCCTAGGGGAGGACCCCTTGATTGGGGGGGGGGGACTTCGCCAGGGTCTTTGCCTATGTTGATGGGTCAGGGGGTAATGTTTTGTTGGGGGACTTCCACCGGCTGTGGCATTACCCTGCAGGCTGGTTGGGCCCAGTGCTGGTTCTTGAAATACGGGTGACCCCTAGTAATTTTGTCCCCTGTATTTTGGGAACCAGGACCAGCCCTTGAGCCTGATGCTGGTTGTAGAAATTCAGGAGGACCCCTACGAGTTTTTTCCCATGAATTTCTAGAACCAGGACTGGCTCTTTGAGCCCGGGGCTGGTTATATCTTTATTTTTACACTGCAGCCTGCACGGATCTGACTGGTCTGTGCAGGCTGCCAATTCGTATTTGTATTTAGCGCCCGTATATACAGCCGCCAAATATGAATATGACTCCATACGACATCGATCATTACAAATCTGAAAAATATGTAAATTATCCCTCGGACCAGGAATTTGTAAATGAAATACCCCACATATAAAATTCATATTCAAATACAAATATGAATAACAGTATTTGTATTCTTAGTAAATTTTGCCCTTTATCTCTCTCCAAGGTTTGATTCATCTCTCTCACATAGGCCCTTATTCTGGTTGGTGCGGCCAGAGCCGCACACGGGGCTCCGGCCGCACAAACCAATCCCCGCCCACCCTACGGATCGCCACGGCCGTCCGTACACGGACGGCTGGCGATCCGCATAAAAATGGTGGAGGCGTACGCCTCCACCATGGTGGGAGCTGCCCCCTGCATTCGATGGTCGTCGACCATCGAAGGCAGGTCCGCACGCCCCGGCAGCTCCCGCAAGCTGAGACCACACGGACAATCGTCCGTGTGGTAGCTTGTATGGGGGCTGAAAGCTGACATCCGGCGACGTCAGCTTTCCGCCCCCATGAGTTGCGTCATGCCCTCATTACCATGCATACGCCCCGCGTTTGCATGGGAACGCCCATGAAACGCGGGGCGTACACATAGGGAAATGAGGGCATGAAGCCTCTCACGCCCCTATACGCCCCCTTTGCGGCGGACGAAATACGTCTGCGGCGAAGGGGGCTGCACATGCGCAGATTGACCTCTGCGCATGTGCAGAGTAAAAACATCGGCGGTACGGCCGCACGCGGGCCGTACCGCACGAAACAGAATAAGGGCCATACTGAATAAATCCCAGTAGCATTTTTTTTTCTGAAAAATATCCAACATACAGTATCAACGGCAATCAAAAAAAAAATCCATTTTGGCAACATATTTCACAACACACAAAACATCAACAAAAATGAATTTGAAAATCTTGATTGAAAACTTTCTACTATAAGTCAACACAATACCTTGCTATGATTGTCCATAAAAGGACTCCCTATACACTTCATAACATATAACATGCCAGCTACTAGAATAAACTACACAGCCCACCATATCTTACATTGGGCAAGCAATCTCTCTACCTGTTGTAGGCTCTTGTCTCAGGTTCTGGAGAACAGGGAGGGGTGTTTCCTTTCCAACTGCTTTTCTTCCCATCTATAGTGAGGAGTTAAATTTAGTTCAGTAAAGTGTTTCTGTGCAGAGAGCTGATTTCATGAGCTACGACCTTCAACTATTTCTACCGTTACACATACACATAGTATTAGCGGATAGGTTCTATTTATACAGAAGTTCTTAGTGCAATTTTTTTTAAACCAGTGACTTAAAGCTCACACCTACACATACCTTCCAAAATTTGTAATAGGCAAGGTGGGACCAGCCGCTCTGTAGGCATGGCTGGTCCTAGAAGGGTCGGCGCTAAAGGTAGAAGCCAAAAGGGCAGCCCCGGAGGGAGAGAACACCTTTCAGTAGGTCATACCTGCCCACTTTTGAGCTGCCCTCTCCGGGGCCATATCCCGGAGTGAAAAAGAGGAGGTTCGGGGGCGTGGACACACAGATGCTGCCCTGTTGGGGAGTGTGCCTACAGCGTTGGGTCATTTTAGTCCCGCCCCACGCCGTGCAATGCCGGTATTTCAGGCATGGCACGGCGGGGGGGGCTAAAATGCCACAATCGCCGCATTTTACCCGTGGACCCCCCCGCCGAGGAACACATAGCTGGAGCTGGGGGGGATATGCGGGAGGATTGCCACTCTTTCCGGGGGGCCGGGAGGGGGAACCGATTTCCAGGACCCTCCCGGCCATTCCGGGAGGGTAGGCAACCCTGCAGTAGGTCTGCCTTAGGTGACTGGTAGGTCGAAATTTCAATAGGAAGTTACTGCCACTCATAGTGAAGCCAGTGCAATCTTGCAGACTGCATCTGGTTTCACTACAGTCGTGGATTTTACCTGGGGGGGGCTGCAGCCCATAGGTAAAAACTTCCAGTAAACATACCCCTTTAGAAATGTGGCTGTGGTAATATGCAGTAGCGGTTTTAACTTTTACATATGGGCTGCAGTAGTGCAACCCCCCAGGTATATTCCGCAAGAGTAGTAAAACCAGATGCAGTCTGTGAGTCTGGCTTCATTGTGACTGGAAGTGACTTCCTATTGGAGGTCCTAACTTCCAGTCATTTAAGGCAGTCCCATTGGGAGGTGGTCCCTCCCTCCAGGCTGCCTCTTTGGCCTCTATAGGCTGCAACCATAGAACCTGGGGTATGAGTATGCACAGTACTGAGGTCGATGTTGCTCATGCACCAGACCCGGTGCCTTTCCCCTGCATTGTATAGGCGCAGTGAAAGTGATTTTGCTTGTATAGGTTGCAGCCAAAGCTGCTCATTGAAGCTGGGGGTATGCGCAGTACCGAGATCGATACTGCACATGCATTGGTCACAGGGGGCCGGGGGAACAGTGGGGAAGCAGTGGGTGATCAGTGGTGGTAGGGGGGGGGGTTGCCAGCATCGCGGTAAGCGGCAGCCCCCCTCCTTCAATAAGGTAGGAGCTGCCACTGGTAATATGGCAGAGATGGAGAACCCTTTTGCCTAGGAGGACTCATTATTTGGTGAGGTGTATGGAGCAGAGGGTCCGGACAGTGAAGTAGTTCCATGACCAGAACAGCGTCTGTGGAGATTCCACAAAGGCCCAGTTAGAATACAGAGGCAGGGATGCAAGCCAGAGACAGACTCATTGACACATTCTTCATGTGCTTATGCAGAATTCATAGTCATGCTCATGTTGTTTTAACCCTTTATAGTACATTTACCTCATGTTGTTTGTTTGCTATATTTAGAGCATTTCCCAGTACAGTCAGAATGTCATGTGGGCTAAGCCTGTGACACCATTTATTTGGTATGTGCAGTGGACATTATATTGTTAGTTCTACTGAGCCTTGGGAAAACCAACCTTATTCCATGGCACACTGATGCAGTTTCTTCTGATAAACGTAAACATTACAAGTTGAAACCAAATACATACTATATCAAGCAAGAACATTGAGATAAACTAGAGATGAGAGGGCTCAGTTCTCTGAGAACCAAGCCCACCCGAACTTATGGAATCCGAGTGGTGGCTTGTGGTTTCCTGCCTTGTTCGTTTTCTAAAATGAGGCAAAAAGTCATCATCCTGACATTGGATCTCAGGAGTTTTGGATTCAACATAAGTGCCTTCAGCAGTTAAAAAGAACACATCCACTACACTGCCTGGGCTTTACGTGTGTGCGCAGTACCGAATTAGGTAAATCTTCCGATTTGCTCGGCAGCCCTTAGAAAGGCATCCCAGAGGGAGGGAACACCTCTCAATGGGACTGCCTTGGTGACTGGTCACAGTGACACAGTGGACATAGTGAAGCCAGTGCTGTCTCACAGACTGCATCTGGCTTTACTACAGTGGCAGATTTTACCTGGGGGGGCTGCAGCCCTATAGCCTATAGGTAAAAACTGCCACTGGTCAACATGCCTAAGGTCGACCACCGACACAATATTGTATATCCATAATATTATTTATACTCCGGAAGGCACCTGGGCATAAAAGCTTTAATGGAACCAGTGGTGTGCCGGCCTTCAACAATTATATATTTCCAGCTATGGATCCCAGATGCACACATTCTCTCACAGAGCCATTATACAGAGCACCATCTCATTTTGAGATAACCGAATAATTGTTCTGAGGAACCGCCATAGGTGGATTTCCACCAATAAACTTGGAATTATCCATATTGGATCGTCGTCTCAAAACCTTAACGATCTGCATCTTTGGCCAATCTTGCACTACTTGCTCAATTGATTTGTCATACTGCCCCTGATGAAGTCAGGATATGACAAAACGGTACTTGTTTCCTAGCACGGCGCCCCCGATTTTCAGTCGTATGGCATCTTATGCATTGTATCGCATCACATGCCATATAGCCGCATGGGACGCGTATTACTTTACATGTATTCCGCGTCCGCTCGCCACGCTTCGGGCTCGTTGGCGCGCTGCGCTCGCCACACTATCTAAAATCAACTCCACACCGACGTGGATGGTGGGGGTATGAAAAGGTCGGAGGACGTGTACAGCCGCCCCTTTGTTTATTTATTCCCAGTGCCCTCTGAACCCTTCTTTCTTTATATATATATATATATATATATATATATATATATATATATATATATATATATATATATGAAGAAGATTGTGGCCCCAATATTGCGCTTAGATGAGCAGCACCTCTATAGTACCTCGCTGTTAGTAAAGGTACAAGTGGGGTAGAGATATAAGGAAAGAATAGGGGTGCGCTGAATGTACCACTGAATGGCTTAACATAGGGCCGCGGATCTACATTATATGTGGCACAAGTTTGAAAAAAACCTATAACAGTGAAATGAAAATGCATTGCTGGACAAACCATCAATAAATGTTTACTTGCTTTTATCTATTTTATTGATTTATTATATGTTAAGCCATTTAGTGGTACATTCAGCGCACCTCTATATATATATATACACACCAAATTGGGTTGGCACATAAATGTGAATACAAGCATACATTACACTGTGATTTGTAAAAAAAAAGAACCCAAACTATTTTTTCATTGTTTGAAATGTGCGATCAAATCAATATTTACACAATATGTTCACAATATGTATACAGTACATTAACTTTTTGTTTTTTTTCAATACCATATTCACTGAAACGCCTACTGAATTTTCTGCAGCAACCTCTGGTCTATACACATTGGAACTACTGTAGGTGGAGTGGATGCTGATGTGCTTGTCTCTGTGGAAGTAGATAGGATAAGTAGGTCAATTATACAAGATATGTTGCAATTTTAGGTTATGCTATATTGTACAAAAGATCAACATGTTCAAAAGGTTGACATGACAATGGTTGACAAAAAAAGTGTCAACAGTTTGTGTTGACCGACGTCATGTTGACCTTTTCCAACTATTGACCTTGCCCACTGTCTTTCTTTTCACCCTGGCAAACCTATGAGGTCTACCTAATGATTGTCTACTTAGTTACTGTAGAGTTTGTTTACCACACCCCTTTTGAAAAAATGTGGAACGTTTGTGCAGTTTTTCATAGTTTGGGGGTTATTCAGACCTGAGTGAATGGCTGTAAATTCGCAGGCTGGGCGATAATGGATAGACTGTGCATGAATACTGCTCGCATGCACAGTCTGTGTGTGGATTTTGGTTCTAAATCCTGGTTCAAAACTTGGTAATCAGGGACCCCTAGCAGTTTACATGTGCCAGGTCAGCCAGCAGGAGCACTCTGTATCAACAACTGTCACATTTTAAAAACTTAGAAAACATGAACTGTTAACGGTCCTTATTTATTTATCAACAGTTTATTATATAGCACAGAAAATTCTGTTGCATGTTACAATTGTAAACAGTGGCTATTAACAGTGGGATATAATAAGCTGGGTATTTATATTTACATATATTTACATACAGTTAAAGGTAGGAGGACCCTGATCGCAAGCTTACAATCTATAGCAGGCATTCCCAACCACGGTCCTCAAGGCACACCAACAGTGCAGGTTTTAGTGATATCCAGGCTTCAGCACAGGTGACTTAATTAGTACCTGAGTGATTCTGATTAAACCATCTGTGCTGAAGCCTGGATATCACTAAAACCTGCACTGTTGGTGTGCCTTGAGGACCGTGGTTGGGAATGCCTGATCTATAGGGAAATAGCATTGCATAAAGTCCACCAGAATGCAAAGGTGGGATGTATGATATGGTGACCCAGCAATCTTGGCCAGGGGTCAGGAGGATGATAAGCGTGAAAAGGAAAGTGGAAGAGGATATGTGTGGACTGTACAGTGCGGATGTTATTGGATAGAAGTGGTGTATGAAGGTAATGTGGCTCATTCTGGAATTTGATAGGCTTGTCTGAAGAGGGTAGTTTTCATGGAATGCTTGAAGTATTGGAGTCTAGAGGAGAGCCTTATTGTGCATGAAAGGGCATGCCACAGACTAGGTGCAGCTCAAAGAAAGTCCTGCAATAGTGAATGGGAGTAAGTAATGCGTGTGGATGAGAGAAGTAGACCTTGTGAGGAGCAAAGAGTTGGCAGATATCTTGAGATAAGAGTAGAGATGTACATTGGTGTAGTTTGGATTATGGCTTTGTGTGTAAGCAGGGTTTGAAGTGGTCATGCAGAGGTGGGGGAACTCACCTAATTACCCCCCCTCCCTCCCCCCATTAGGCAGAGACAGGGCCAGTGGTAGGGTTTTTCGCATCCCCCTGCAAACTAGTATGCTTTTCTGTGAGAATTACTGTGCAGGGCCAATGTAGATATTAAAATGTTCCACCTCACCATTAGAGGTGAGGGAACTTAGTTCCACCCCGTTCCCCCTCACTTTAACCCCTGTGTGTGTAAAATAATTTTGTTTTGAATATGATAGAAAACTGGTAACCAATGAAGGGACTGACAATGTAGCTTTGCAGACAATGAACCTCTGGAGAGTAAGATTAGCCTCGTAGCTGCATTCATGATGGATTGTAGTGGTGAGAGTCTGTATTGGGAAAGACCAGTAAGGAGATTATTGCAATAATCAATGCAAAAGATTATGAGAGCATGGATTACAGATTTGGCAGTATCCTGTTTAAGGTAAGGGCATATTTTGAATATTTGCTTTAGATGCATGTAGAATGATTGGAAGGCAGATGGAATGTGAGGAACAAAGGAAAGTTCAGAATCAAGGATGACACCTATACAGCAAGCTTGTGGGGTAGGATTGATTGTCATATTCTCAACAGTGATTGAGATTTCAGGTTGGTAACTATTACTGGTCAGTGGAAACATAATTCATTCTGTTTTTAAAAAATTCAGTTTAAGGTGGTAATATGACATCCAAGATGAAACAGCAGAAATACTGTACATTCAGTGACAAGGACCAATACAGATGGAGACAGGTCTGGGGATGATAGGTAGATTTGAGTATCACCCGCATCCAGATGACACTGAAATCCAAAAGAGATGATAAATTTGCCAAGAGATATGGTATAGATTGAGAAAAGAAGAGGACCTAAGACTGAGCCCTGAGGTACAGCATCCCTCCCAACTTTGGCAGCTCAGCAGGCACGGTGAAATTTGGGGGCGTGGCCTATACTCGCGGCTGTCCCACGAGGCCACGCCCCCATTTTGCCGCTATGGGGGCATAACCCAGAGGCTCTGTGAGCCTCTAGCCATGCCCCCACCCCCCTGGCTGCGGGAATAGACGCTGTGCGCATGCACACAGCGTTTATTCCCCGCTGCTTAGCAGCTGACAGGGGGGACTCCCAACAGCCCCCCCCACACCGCGGGACACTGCCATCCACAGGTGGGACAGCGGGACAGGCCCTGATAATCGGGACTGTCCCGCTAAAATCGGGACTGTCCCGCTAAAATCGGGACTGTTGGGAGGTATGGGTACAGTACTCCCAACTGATAGAGGAATCACAGAAAGGAGACAAAGCTTTACTTATTTGTGAGGGTAAAAGGTCAAGAGGAGAGGAGAGGAGGTAGTGTAGGAGGAAGAGAAAAGTGCAGCTTCTTTCTCTTCATTTGTGGGATCAAATGAAGTGAATGTGCAATAGGACTCAGGTAGAATCATTGCAGATCATTGACTGAGGAGGAGCATACCATTTCATCTCGGATCTTGTAAATATTGTTCCTAAAACAGGATAGTGGCTGGTGGCTTAGGTTAGGGAGTGTTGAGAAGTGATTTAAATGTGTTAAAAAGATGTACACTATGGGGTGAGCAAAGATGAGAGTTTGGAAATATGTTTGTTTGCCATTTTCCAGGGCAATAAAAGGACTATGGGCCTATATGTGAGGAAGTCTATTGGACTGTGAGATTTACTCCATTTATGTTCAACTTTCCATGAGGTATTTTGTAGGTGTTTTGTTATATTGGAGTACTACGGTTGACTTTATCAAGGGCTTTTTGAAGAGTCTGGTTCAGGTATGATACAGCCATCTCAGGAGTAATGAAAGCAGAAATAGGTGAAAGGAGAATTCTTGAAAATAAATTGGATTAATAATTCGGCAGAGTGTCTTTGAGTTTGAAAGAAAAGGAGTGTTAGTAAATTCTGAGACTGAGCATAGTTTTGTGAATACAAGCAATGGCCCCAATGAGTAGAGGAGTCAGTCCATTGGGAGAGGCAGAGAGAGGAGGTTAAAGAGAGTAATTTGTAAGGCATGAAGAGCAGATTTTGGCCTATCAATAGTGACATTTCAGTCACCCATGATGATGTTGGATATATCAGAAGATAGGAAGTGAGGATGCCAGGCAGAAAAATATTCCAGAAATGGTATGGTGGGCGATATATAACGGCAACACGCAGTGAGAAAGGAGTGTGTTAGAGGGTACACATGGTAAGATCTTCACTATTTCCCATGTTTTGCTGACACATTTAATTTCATAGTAGTGCATAACTTTTTTTTTTAAATGACAGGGGCATGCAGGAGATGCTGTCGGTGGCCTGAACAGGATGGTCAATTTGTTGTAATCAGGGAGGGTAGGCAAGTATGCTTTACCAGCAATTACCTAAACAAAGTACAGAGGGGACAAATGAATAGTCTGTAAAGACCAGGATGTACACACTGATCGGGGCGAGGAATCACAGGATCATGATGACTTTATAGATCTAGAGAAACCATTTGTGCTGAGAGATTAACTGTGTGGGTGCCCAAACAAATCAATCATTTCAGCCACAACTTGGCAGCACCCCTTATCTGATACAGCAGACAGGGCAGCACTCCTGGATTTGTATGTTACACAGGACAGCACCCCTATGCCACATTACCCAGATCATGCTCCTGTGTGTCTTCATTGCAATTACATTTTTTGGCACAGCACCACTATCCCACAGTATACAGAACATGCTCCAGTGTGTCTTCAAAGCAACCTACTTTTTGGTTTATCACCCCTGTACAGCACCGCTGTAATTTATGACAGACAGGCATCAACCAATTATTTGGCAGACAGTGGCGTAACTATAGCACCGCAGCCGCCGCCACCGCGGGGGGCGCTGTGCATATGGGGGCACCGGGGGCTGCGATGCTATAGTTACACCTCCCCCCAATCCCCCGCAGGCTTACCTATTTCGCTGGTCCCGTCGGCTCGGTTCTTCTGCTGAGGACCACCACAAAATGGCCGCCCCCATATAGCACACAGTTCTCTGAAACTGTCTGCTGTATGGGGGCGGACATTTTGTGGTGGTCCTCAGCAGAAGAACGGAGCCGCCGGGACCAGCGCGAAAGGTGAGGCTGCGGGGGATTGGGGGGGTTTGAATGGGCGGCGGGGGGGGCGCCCAAACCTAGCTACGCCGCTGCAGGCAGCACTCAATTATTTGGCAGACAGGCAGCACTCAATTATTTAGCAGACAGGCAGCACCCTTAGACTTATAGAGCAGAGCAGACAGGGCACCCTGGAGTGGGACAGCAGACACAGCAAGGACAGGACCCACCCGACGAGACCACCAGATATCCATATGCACAGATATCAATTATGTACAATCTATGCTGGAGTGAAGATGTCGCCAATCGGCAGGAATTTATATAATATTTAAAACCCATTAGAAATCGACAGTGATATGATGATGTTTTGCTCGGATCATGAAGTTTGGGGGATCTTGGATATCTGAACCCGCTCCTGTTCTATGTTCTGCACTGTATCCTGCTCTATATGATGCATATGTGGGGGGGGAGGGGGGGGTTGCAGATGCATCAGCGGCAGGGCAGCTTTTACCTGATCTCTGGGCTCCGAAATCTCGCAGCCCAGCTATCAGGTGAAAATTACCCCCTATGGGCCTACTTCAGGCTGGTTAGGAAGGCTGCAATTATTGCAGATGGACAAAAACATGTTGCACTGCAGGCAAATAACAGTAACACGTGCAGAGAGAGTTAAATTTTGGTGAACTGTGTTCAAACTGAAATCTAAATTGCAGTGTAAGAAAAAAGCAGCCAATATTTACCCTGCACAGAAACAAAACAACTCCCCCAAATCAAACTCTCTCTGCACATGTTACGTTTTCCCCATCTGTAGGGATTCAGTACTGAATCCCGGTGGTCGGGATCCCGGCGTTCAGAATGCCGACGCCGGAATCCCGACAGCCGAAATGCAGACAAGAGGGGGACGTGGATCGCCCCCCCTTGCGGGCTCGCCACACAGCGGGCCCGGTGCCTCGCTACGCTCGGCACACTAATTTATTCTCCCTCCAGGGGTGTTGTGGACACCCACGGAGGGAGAATGTGTCGGGATTTCGGCGGTCGGGATTCCGGCGTCGGGATTCTGAATGCCGGGATCCTGACCGCCGGGATATTAACTGCATCCCATCTGTAGTGCAACATGGTTTTGTACATCTGCAACAGGAGCTCCTGTTACCATAACTTTCTGTTAAATAACTGTTAAGTTTGACATTCACTATGTTCAGGGGTACTCATTAAGCTTCTAATGGGTAAGGCCACCGTAACGGGAGTAAGATATAACTATAGTGGGTGCAATAAGTGCCATTGTTATAGGACCCAGAAGCTTGCAGGATGGAGGGACTAGAGCACTTTAATATGGCATAGAGGAATAGTGTGGCATAACATGAGCTGGGCCACTAATGTGGAATACTATTAACTGGAAGGCATTCTAATGTGGCTATGAATAGATGCGCTGTAATGTGGCATAATATGGTCAAACTCATGAAGCATGAGTTTGACTGGAGTTTGGACTGGATTTGGACTTCACCCGCACATGGCATCATTTTATTTTTCACCAATTACCATCTCTCTCAGCCTCTAAGCTGATGAAAGCTATGTATTTTCTTTGTTTACTGTCTCTTTACAATGATTTGTACCATGTACCTCTGTAACCACTGTTTGCAAAGCCTGTATGCTATACCATCACTAGTTGCACACCCTTTGAACAACAAGCTGGCAGGGTGTGCCAGCTTTGGAAGAAAAGTGCTGCATCCGGTCGAACTCATGCTTCAGTTGCCATGAAAATAATATTATTACTGCTGCCTTTGAGCAGCATGATCAAGATGGCGCCGCTGATGGCTGCCTAGGAGCTGTGCAGCTCAGCCAAATATGTTCCCTGTGTGATAACTGTACTGTCTCTCTGCTTGTATTGTTACCTACCTGGCTGCTTCAGCGACCAGTGGCGCCGCTTATGGCTGCCTAGGCGCTGTTCAGCTTGGCGGGTATGTGCTCCCTATGTGATAACTGTACTTTATGTTACCTTCCTGGCTGTTGCAGCGACCAGTGGCGCCGCTGATGGCTGCCTAGGCGCTGTGCAGCTCGGCGGGTATGTGTTCCCCACATGTAATGTCTTAATGTAATGTATGTAATGCCTTCACCCCCTCCACCTTCATCCCTGCTTGATGCTGCACTGTAAATCCACAAAAAATTCCTAGTGTGCGCAAGCACACATGGCCAATAAAGTTGATTCTGATTCTGATTCTGATTCTGATATGAAGTGGGGATACATAATTCCCAGTTCACAGTATTACATACAGTACTGGCATCATGTAAACTAGCGAACTATGATGGTTCATTAAATTAAACTAGGGCACAATAAACTTAAACTAGGGCACCACTATGGTAGTGCACTATTATGGGGCATATTATTAAAAGTTGCTGCAGACAGGGGTCATTCAAGAACCATTATGTTATGGGTAGGGTTACCACCCGTCCGGGATTACTCCGGACAGTCCGGTATTTTAGACCGGCGTCCGGAGTCCGGACGGGTGCCTGTCCCGGACTATACAATGTCCGGGAACGATCCCCCTGCTCAGCCGGCACCGCTTGTGTACTGATGCCCCCAGGTAAAAACATACCGGAGGCGGATCCGATGAACTTCTTGAAGCCGGGGTAGGGGGCGGTGACGTTGGGCTGTCCCCTACTCCTTCAGTGTGTGTTTCAATTTGCGGCTGAGTGATGAGTGACACAGTCACTCCGCCGCGGCGCTAGCTGGGAGGAGGGAGGCGGGACGGACACAGAGACAGTGTGTATCACTACACGTGTCCTCCGGCTCCTCCTTCTGCGGGCGGTGCTGGCGTGTGACCCCCTGTCCTGAGTCTGACATACATGTGAGTCAGTGGCAGTGCCTGGCGCGACGGACGGATGGACCGGACGACGTGGCGGTGAGTGCGGGCACCGGGCAGCAGTTTAGTTTGTTTGGTGAGCAGAGCAGTAACAGTTGTTGGAAGTTGTCGTGAGTTGAAATAGCCAGTCACGTTGTGTGAACTTGTCCTAGGCCAGTCCACTCTGTGGCCGGGCAGGCCAGGCCCAGCAGGCAGAAAGGCAAGAGCCAGCAGCACGCAGCCGCCCCAGCCCACCTGCAGTGTGCCAGCGCAGCGAAGTCGGCAGTGTGTGGCTGCTGCCTTTTGTAATGGTCCCCCCACGGCTCCTGCAGCACTGCCACACACTGAGTAGTGTCACCTCACAGTCACCACCACACTCAATACAGGCAGTCCCCTTCTGGGCATCGTGATGCTGCAGGGGAGATGTGGTGGTGCTGCAGGTAGGGTTCAGGCCTCTGGCAAGTGAGGTACCTATCACCTCCCTTCTGGCAATGGGGAGATACCTATCACGTGCCCACACCTGGCATTTTGGGGTACTTGTTACCTGCCTCACCCCTGCCAATAGTGGGGTACCTATCACATGCCATCTGGCAATAGTGGGGTGTAATGGGCATTAGTGTGTGGCATAGCGTGTAATGGGCATAACGGTGTGTGGCATATGTTTAAAGGGCATAACTGTGTGTGGCATATGTTTAATGGGCATCACAGTGTTTGCTATAACATGTAATGGGCAGTACAATGTTTGGTATAACGTGTAATGGGCAATATTACATGTAGTATACAATGTAATGGGTATACCACCTTTAAACGGCATTACGTTGAATTTTTTTTGTGCGCACAGTTCATGTTGTCCCTTTTTTGCAAAAATGTCAGTCCTTGCATAACGAGTAATGGGCATAATGTGTAATGGGCATCACAGTGTGTGGCATAATATGTAATGGGCATTATGGCATGTGGTATACTATGCAATGGGTGTGTGACATGTAATCGGCATTATGTTGAAATTTTTTGACGCGCGCCTACGGCGCGCACTGTCTATATTGTTCTTCCTTTACAAAAAACTTTTTCAGTCCTGGCATATCGTGTAATGGGCATTGCAGTGTATAGCGTAACATGTAATGGGCATTATGGCATGTGGTATACTATGTAATGGGTGTATGATGTGTAATCAGCATTACAGTGCCTGTGCATAACAAGTAATAAGCATAATGTATAATGGGCATCATGGTGTGTGGCATAACATGTAATGGGCATTATGGCATGTGGTATACTATGGCATTTTGTATACTATGTAATGGGTGTGTGACGTGTAATCGGCATTATGTTGAAAATTTTTGACGCGCGCATTATGGTATGCAAAATCAAGAATGAAATTGAAGCAAAGGTTAAAAAAAAAAAATCAACATTAGGCGGGCCAAAGGGCGGAGCTGGGGGCGTGGTGGGGGAGGGGATGTGGGTGTGTCAAGGGGCGGGCCACTGTCCGGGAATCTCTCAACAAAAAGGTGGTAACCCTAGTTATGGGGTCCACAAATCTCTGGTTATGCTCCTGGATTCCATCTCCCTCAATTATAATTTTCTTACAATCTACAGTACCTCTGCTGTGTGTTCCACATTGTAACTTAGTGTAATGTCAATCTTATCTTATGTATCCTTCAATACTATTCTCAAAACCCTTTCCTAATTACTTAGGAACCATTCCCACTAGCACATTTCATAAAAAAGTTTTTATGATTTATCTTCACAGTGAAAGTGGTTCATGGGCTCATTTGACTCTGATGTTTGTTTGAAATGTGGTGTCACTCGAGCTTCCTTTTGCTACTGTTTGTGTGAATTCCAATATATTTGGTGGCAAATTTTAACTTTAATAGCACAAATCTACTAATTTAAAATATGTCCCTTTCTTTCTTAAATTGTTGTTATTGTCTGACCCCTTCCCATGTGCATACTTGCCTAATTTTGAAAACTAGTTTCAGAGAGATTATAGTTGGTAGCAGAATTTTGCACAGTGCTTCATTGAGGGGGGGGGGTGTCATGGTCCATCCAAAGGGCGTGTCTAGCTCCATATATGGAGAGATTGTGAAAAAAGACTAAACGTGGCACCTAGAAGCATGGGTGTGTACTGCTATATCTGAAAGGAATCTTTTAACATGACATATCCAAATGTAGATGAGCCGTAAAGCAGTTAGTAAGAGCTACTATACTTGCTAAAGTGCTGGGAAATGGTGCTGATGATTCAATGTAAAGGTGGGTATACACGGATAGATGTGTCCAACGATTCGATCTCGCTAACGATTAGGTCTGAACTCCTGAACCAACGATTTCATGTGAAATGTGAAACGATTTAGCTAACGATTGGTAGCAAACGACCGGTCGTTAGCGAGTCGATATCGTTGGTCGTTACTCTTAAAACACAGTAGATTGATCTAGTGTCCTTTGAATTGTTTGAATTGTCCTTTGAATTTGTCCTTTGAATTGTCCTTTGTTTACAACATTGGTGGGCAGCGGCAGCTATTTGCACTGGAGGTGCAGTGTTTACAACATTGGTGGGCAGCGGCAGCTATTTGCACTGGAGGTGCAGTGTTTACAACATTGGTGGGCCGAAATCTACATCGCGGTGGTAAACAGTTTTTTCCGCGCTGTTTCCTCCTTCACCATGCGGTGCTCCTCTCCACGCAGCCAGGGTGGGACAGGTTGACGTAATGGAGAAGGGGAGTGGTTTCCTAGTCGTCAGCCAAACCCAAATTGTTCAGTGAAGAAACGATTAGCAAAACGATTGTGCACATCGTTAGCGATTGGTCGCTGATCTTTCTGCATGCAGGAAAGATCAGCGAGCTCTACTAACGACTGGCGGGTGCGCGCATCGCTGGCCATATCGTTCCTAAACACGGAACGATTTGAACGATTGGTCTTTTCGATCGATCGGGAACGCCCAGATCTTTTGCCAAATCTATCCCTGTATACCCACCTTAAATGTATCTGTGTCTCATTCATTTTTTCCTCAAAAATGTAACAGTGTAATGTGGGTTAGGTGAAATGAGGTAGATTGCTAGACTAATGAGGGAGAGAGGGAGATTGCTGTTATTTCAGGGAGTCTACTGCAGGATACAGGAGGGGAGGTAACTATGATGTAACAGTGTAATGTGGGCTAGGTGAAATGAGGGAGATTTCTAGACTAATAAGGGAGAGAGGGAGATTGCTGTTATTTCAGTGAGTCTCCTGCAGAATGCAGAAGGGTAGGCAACTATGCCCATATGTCAGGTGCCAGGAAATTGCTTTACATTTTCTCCAGAGATGCTAGAAACCTTTTTGTACAAATGATCAACCCTAAACTTGTTTATGCCTTTAGAATGGAGTAGAATCTTCCTTACATAATGAAATGAAATGAGTTTTACTAATTCTTTGGCACCTGATATGAAATTTTAGATTTACAATTGTTTTCATCATAACCTGTGGGCAGGGCCTAATCAACCAATAGACTGGAACACTGGATCCTGTGGGCAAGCAGTGCTGGCACAATAGATGCTGTGGCTGTACTTATTACTGGAAGTCACGGAGAGGGGGGTCTCTGCAGATTCCATGTAGACGGTATGGAATCTGCAAAAACAGCCTTAAAAACATGGCTGCCGCCTTCTAGGAGACATGTAGTCCCTGGAAACAAGCAAGAAACCCCCTGGCAATTAGGTAAGAAATATTATAATTAATGTATGGGGGGGAGGCGAGCATTCTGTATTAGCCTAAGGCAGCTAGAATCCTTGATCAGGCCAAGCCCACAGCGAAGCCCAAACGGTGGGGCTTTAGTGCATCTGAAAATGCAGTAAAATCCTGATTTTTACCACATTTTCTTTTTAGTATATCCTACCCTATGTGTTAGTTTTGCATTTGGAACATATACACCTGCACTACACCATTGGACCTCACCTATGCTCAGCTTTGTTACTTACAGTACTTTGAGATTTTTATTTATGAATATCTGCTAAAGAAATGTATTCTTTTTATGTTGTGGATGCTCTTGATATCCTATAATATTTTTTATGTTGTAGTTTACTTACTTTGCTGATATATGTATACTGTTAATGTCAGAGTTTCTCAAATGTGGCCCTAAAGGCCAAGTCAGTAGAGAGTTTGGCTGGGCAAAGGAACTTATGTGGGGGTATGGTCTAATAGTGGGAGATGTGGCCATGCACAGATGGATAAATCAGATTGAGATAATTACTGTAAGTCACCTGTGACAAGCATGGAAACTTAAAATCTGGACCATTAGGGTGCATTCAGGACCAATTTAAGGAACAACTGGCATATGTTAAGAGAAATGTAGGCCTGAATTTTTTGTGGTTTGTAAATGACCCATATTGGCTTAAATAAGCAAATACACTAAAGTGTTTCTTTCCTATGTTTATTTTTGCAGACTGTATTGCATTTAGGGATGAGTCAACCAAAAAGTATTTCCTTAACATGTCCTTGCAGAGTCCTCCCTTGACTATGAATAAAGCCTAAAATTATAAGTTTATTTCATGAAAACAAAAAACTAGCATTAACATGAGACAAGGCTATAATTTTTTTTTTAAATGTATCAAGCATTCCTCTTATATAGTAATTTTTAACAACGTTAATGTAATAATATGTTGCTTTTTTCCCTGAAGCTCCATTTTGAACAGAGTTAAGGCCCATACACCATAGTTGCCTACCCTCCTGCATTCTGCAGGAGACTCCCTGAAATAGCAGCAATCTCCCTCTCTCCCTCATTAGTCTAGCAATCTCCCTCATCTCACCTAGCCCACATTACACTGTTACATTTTTTGGGGAAAAAGGAATGAGAGATAGATACATTTACATTGAATCATCAGCACAATATCCCAGCACTTTACCAAGTACAGTAGCTCTTACTAACTGATTTGGGGCTCATCTACATTTGGATCTAAATCATTTTAAAAGATTCCTCTCAGATGTAGCAGTACACACCCACGCTTCTAGGTGCCACGTTCACAATCTCTTTTCACAATCTCTCCATATATGGAACTAGACACGCCTTTTGAGTGGAGCATGACACGCCCCCTCAACGGGGTGCGGTGCAAAATTCTACTTCCAACTATAATCTCCCTGAAACTCGTTTTCAAAAATACACACGGGCAATCTGTGCTTAGTGATGTGTGTTAATACATTTAGGGGGATTCTCCCCAGCATCTGTCCCCCTCTCCCTGCCCAGAATCTCCCCCCTCTTCCTGTCCACCTCACACCCTCTCTATCTGTACAGCATCTGTCTCCTCTCTCTCTGCCCATCATCTGTCATCACCTCTTCCTGCCCATCATCTTTCCCCCTATCCCTCACTGCCAAGAATCTGTGCCCCATCTCCCCACCATCTGCAACCTCTGCCTAGCAACTGTCCCCCTCCCCCCATATCTGCCCCCCCTCTCTCCCCACACCTGTCCCCCTCTCTCTGCCCAGCATTTGGCTGCCCCTCCCTCTCTCCCGGGCAGGCATATGGCTGTACCACTCTCTATCTGCCCAGCATCTGGCTGTCTCTCTCCTATCTCTTCTTCTTTGTATATCATATCTATACTCCATCCATATTCCACCATTTTCCATCAACATCCACTGTTCCTTTCACATTTCCCCATCTCCTGCCTCCCCTTTCTTATTCCTAGTCTTCTCTCTTCACACCTTATGTCACTACTCCTGTTGTCATTATTTGTATAAGGCGCATTACTACTGTGGATTTGTGCTACTTTTTTGTGTAATTGAATTGGTGGTACTATTATACCCAGGGCTATTTTTGTGCAGGCTCCAGCAGGAACTGAGGCCCTTATTCTAGTTCACTCTTTCTGACAAAATATTTCTTAGATGGACAAAACCATGTGCACTGCAGGTGAGGCAGGTGCAAAACCCCACCCAAATCTAATTATCTCTGCACAAGTAACACCTGCCTCACCTGCAGTGCTCATGGTTTTGTCCATCTAAGAAATATGTTGTCAGAAAGAGTGAACTAGAATAAGGGCCTCAGTTCCTGCTGGAGCCTGCACAAAAATAGCCCTGATTATACCACCAAGTATGCCCCTTCCTTACAATACCACAACCTTTATTTTTGTGTTCTGTCCTTTTATTAAATATGGGGGGTAAATATAGAGTTTGCAGGAGGGCGCTGGTCACCCTAGCACTGGCCGTGTGCCCACAGTAGCAGCTCCACTTACACTCATAATTCCCACAGTAGCAGCGCCGTTTACATGCATAATGCCCGTAGTAGTAGTGTCAGTTACGTACATAATGGAGGTGATTCAGATCTGCTCGTTGTGGGCCAAATTCGCTCCCCTGTCCGATGTTAGGGGTTTGCGCATGCACGAATATGCACATGTGCAAACCCCAAAAACGAATGCTCGCTTCGGCGAGTTTCACACTAGCTTGGGGCATTTGCTCTAGGACAGGAGGGCAGGGGATGGGCTGGGGACCGCACAGCACTTCATGGGCATGCCCACAAAAACATAGAAACGATGGGCATACCCTGCAAACACAGGCATGCTTGGGGCACATGATGTCATCGCCCACCCTGAATTCAGCCATCTGCAGCCAGAATAAAAGGCAGTCTAGACTGACTTCTATTAGTAAAGGGGAAAAAATTATTTGATGAGTTCTCTTCTGTGTGGCCACATGCAAGCAGTTGTGTTTTTGAATGCATACGCTTGCATGCTAGTGAGCGGATTTGGGCGGCGGGGGGCATTGACCTGCTCGCTTGGCTACAAATATACGCAGCTTAGCGAACAAGTCTGAATCAGGGCCTATGTCACAAGGTTGCTTACATGCATATTGCCCCCATTAGCTGCACCACTTCTATAAATACTGCCCCCCACACACACAACCACATACACTCATTCTTTCACTGAGGGGTGAATTTATGAAGCTTGGAGAAGTGTTATCTATCCCCATAAAGAACGTTATGAGCAAGGTGATAATGGTTCAGCCAATCAGCACTTACCTGTCAATTTACATATTGTAGCTGATTGGCTGAACCATTATCACCTTGCTTAAAAAAGCCTGGCTGTCGCTGTATGACATACAGGAAATGTTCTCCTGTGTAGCTCCGCCAATATTTGCAGTTTAGACCCAGGGTATGGGTCATTGGGTTGACACACATTGGGTCAACTACTGAAGGTCGACATGGCTTAGGTCGACACGTGAAAAAGTTTGACCAGATCAAAAGGTCGACACAAACATTAGGTTGACATTGGGAAGGTCGACAGTCAACATGAGTTTTTCATGGCTTTTGTCCCGAATGTTGACAAGTTGACATGGGCACTAAGAAAGTGCTCCGTGTCACCTACAGTTCGAGGATTTTCTAGCTGCCGACACCAGATAGTACAGCGCAGTATACAGCAGCAATTCCATCTGTACACAGTCATAGAGCATAGCCAACACAGCAGAGTACAGCGCAGTATATAGCAGGGTGCCTCTTGAGTACAGGGTGCCACTTGTGAGTCTGGACATAGTACAGTGCAGTACACAGCAGTGAGAACCTCTATGATGATCTAATGACCGGCACCCCCTAATGACCAGCTTCCCCTTCACTCACTGGAGTGACAGGAAGCCGGTGTTACAGTCTCTGTACAAGATGAAGTTGGCCACCGCCTTGGATGACCAGACATTAGAGGTCGGCACGATGCCCAGCGCTATATGGAAGTGCTAATTCCAGGAGAACTGGAGCTCCATTAGAAAGAACTGGAGCATCATTAGAAAGGAACCACCTGGGCAATGAGCATGTAACTCCCCTCATGGCAATGAGTATGTAACACCCCTCGGGCAACAAGCATGTAAGTCCTTTTGGCAACAACAAGCATGTAACTACCCCCTGTCAACGAGCATGTAACTGCCCTTTGCAATAAGCAATATGCTTCTGGGCAACAAACATTTAAGTCCCCTTGGCATTTACATTTTAAGTCCCCCATGGCAATATGCATGTAACTCCCCCTATCAATGAGCATGTAAACCCCCTGGGCAACCTGCATATAACCCCCCTTGGCAACGAGAATAAGACCTCTGGAAAGAGGCATGTAACCCCTGGCATTGAGCAAGAAACCTCTGGCAAGGAGAAGGCAACCCGACATTGAGCAAGAAATTTCTGGCAAGGATCATATAACCCCTGACAATGAGCATGTAGGTAAGTGGCACCTATGTGGCATAATATGTAATAGGCATTACGGTATGTAGTATAATGGGGCCAATTTAGACCTGTTTGCTAGGCTATGTGGGATCAGAGCCTAATGAGCAGGTTAATGCCACTTCGTCAAATGCACTGCCCCCCCACCACTGCAGTTGGAATCCTTTGCAAGGCTACTAACGGATGTGTATGGTTACACATCAGTTCACTAGTGCCTGCACAAAGAAGAGATAATTTTCAATGGTTACTTGCCATCAAATGATTTCTCCTCCTCTGCCCGGTGCTAGCAGCTGCCACGTGACCCAGGAGTTACACAGTGGCTGCTTGCAGCAACACTAATATGGGGTGGGCACCGATGCCCGGGCAGGCAGAGGAATGACTACATTCGCTGGGGTGCCTCCAGTGTTTCTATGAGCGTACCCACCATTTTTGTGGGCATGCCCATGAAATGCTGGGGGTCCACAAACGAATGCTCCCTCTCTGTCACACAGGCTGTGAATGCCTCGGCAAAGAAAAAAATAGCTGAATGCGCTCACAGCCAGGGTCTGCATTGGCGACAATGCACATACACAGACCCCCAACCATCGCAAGAGGGTCTGAATTCATGTGACATAAAGTGTAATGGGCATTGCGGCATAACATGTAATGAGTGGCGTAATGTGTAATGGGCATTATGGTATATGGCACAATTTTTGGGGAATGTGGCCTAATTGTGGAAGCCGTGGTCATGCCCCCTTAGCGGAAACAGCGGTACTTGTTTCCTAGCACGGCGCCCGCGATTTTCATTGTATTGATCGGGTCGGAAAAATCGCGTCGATCGCATCGACCGCAAACTCCCCATTTCAATAGCAAACCAACCCTCATGTTTGAAATGCCCCCCCCCCATTGTTAACGCCACCCCACTATTGCCGCCAACCCAAAGCTTGGTCACCGAGCCCGAAGCGTGGCGAGCGGACGCTCATAACTTCACAGGTATATGCGTCCGCTCGCCACGCTTCGGGCACGGTGGCTCGCTGCGCTCGCCACACTTTATAAAATCAACTCCACGCAGACGTGGATAGTGGGGGTATGAAAAGGTTGGAGGACGCGTACCGCTGCGCTCGCCATGCTTCGGGTTGACGTCAATAGTGGGGTGGCGTTAATAATGGGGGGGCATTAACCATACTTTATCGCGTTGATCGCGTTGACCGCATCGCGGGCCATTATAATGGCCCGCGACCGACGCGATCAACCCGATTTTGACTGTAGAAATAATTTAACATTATTCTCTATGGGAAAAGCGCGTTGATCGCGTCGGTCGCGTCGCGGCCCATTATAATGGGCCGCGATGGACGCGATTTTCTGTTTCACCGGCAAATTAACTGGTGAGTGACAGAAAATCGGGTCCATCGCGTTGATTGCATGCCTTAAGTACCTTAAACTTAAGGCATACAATCAACGAGACGGGCGCCGTGCTAGGAAACAAGTACCGAAACAGCTAAAAACCTCTAAACAGTCAAGGGGGGAATGTTATCAAACACCCCCCCCCCCCGGTGCTCAGCTGCAGCACAGCACACACCTACAGCGTGTGGCATGTACTGTGATGACAGGCTCAGCCAGGGCCGTTTCTAGAGGCGGACAAGCCGTGCAGCAGCCCGGGGCGCCGCACGGCTTGTCCGCCTCTGTTAACAGCCGGGGCGCCCGTCAGCTCCCCCCAACGCTGCTGCCTCCCTTCTTCCCCCTCTCCCCGGCCGCCACAAGCGCCGCTCAAGCGCCCAGCTGATTTCCCAGGGAAGGGGAGCGCATCGCGCGCCTCTCCTTCCCCTCGCTCACTGGGCTGTCAGCCAATCAGTGAGCTCGCGGGCCGGCAGCCAATCAGGAGCCAGCCCGCGAGCTATGAATGGCTGACGGCTCAGCTACACACAGTGAAGGAGAGGCGTGCGATGCGCTCCGCTCCCCTCCCCTCCCCAGGAAAGCAAAGCAGCAGCAGCAACAACAACGATGGCAGCGGAGGGGGAGACCCAGTCAGTGAGTTGTGCTGCTTCTAGCACTTTGGGGCATATGTGTGGCACTTTGGGGGAATATGTGTGGCACTTTGGGGGAATATGTGGCACTGTGGGGGCATATGTGTGGCACTGTTGGGGCGTATCCGTGGCACTGTGGGGGCATATCTGTGGCACCGTGGGGGCATATCTGTGGCACCGTGGGGGCATATGTGTGCCACTGTGGGGGCATATGTGTGCCACTGTGGGGGCATATTTGGCACTGTGGGCAGGGCCGTTTCTAGAGGCGGACAATCCGTGCAGCAGCCCGGGGCGCCGCACGGCTTGTCCGCCTCTGAAACAGCCAGGGCGCCCGGCAGTCTCCCCCCTCCCCAAAACCCTGTAGCCGCCGTAGCTGCCATAGCCGCCGCAGCCGCCATAGCCGCCGCAGCCGCCGTAGTTACCTTAGCCGCCGCCGCCGCTGTCTCCCCGGCCGGCCCGACTACACGCTGGAGAGGGGAGGGGAACGCATCGTGCGTCTCTCCGTCCCCTCGCTCAAGTCACTGGGCTGCCGCTGTCAGCCAATCAGATCTCGGGCGCGAGATATGAATGGCTGACGGCTCAGCTCAGGTACACACACTGAAGGGGAAGGAGAGAGGCAGGATGCGCTCCCCTCGGAAGCAGCATAGAAAACGAAAAAGTGAGTTTGGCACTGTGGGGGCATATATTTGTGGCACTGTGGGGGCATATGTGTAGCACTGTGGGGGCATATATTTGTGGCACTGTGGGGGCATATGTGTAGCACTGTGGGGGCATATATTTGTGGCACTGTGGGGGCATATATTTCTGTCACTGGGGGCATATGTGTGGCACTGTGGGGGCATATATTTGTGGCACTGTGGGGGCATATATTTCTGTCACTGGTTGCATATGTGTGGCACTGTGGGGGCATATATTTCTGTCACGGGGCATATGTGTGGCACTGTGGGGGCATATATTTCTGTCACTGGGGGCATATATTTGTGGCACTGTGGGGGCATATATTTGTGGCACTGTGGGGGCATATGTGTAGCACTGTGGGGGCATATATTTGTGTCACTGTGGGGGCATATGTGTGTCACTGTGGGGGCATATGTGTGGCACTGTGGGGGCATATGTGTGGCGCTGTGGGGGCATATCTGGCACTGTGGGGGCATATCTGGCACTGTGGGGGCATATTAGTAAACGGCATCAGTTGTGCGGCAGCGGCACATGGGGCATAATGTGTAATGGGCATTACGATGTGTGGAGTATTGTGTAATTGCCATCACAGCGTGGGGTCTAATGGGCATCTTGGTGTGCGGTGTAATGTGTAATTGTCATCACGGTGTGCGGCGTAATATGTAATAGTCATCACAGTGTACGGCGTAATGTGTAATTGGCATCACGGATAAATAGTGTATAATTATTTAAGTAGCCTGTCATTGTTTGGCCTTGATCTGTGAGGCGTACTAGGTCACTGTGTGTGGCCTTCAGCCGGCCAACCTAAGTGCGGGAGGACAATAACAATTCCTGCAGCAACCAATGTCTGGTCATGCAGGTTGCAAAAGTGTGATATAAGGTAATTGTTTTCCTGCTAGACCACGCCTCACATTAAGCCACACCCCTTTTAAAATTACGCCACACCCCCTATTTCGGCGCGCGCCTACGGCGCGCGTAATTTCTATTATCCCATGTTATGTATTGGGGGGGGGGCGCATTTTTTTTTCTTCGCCCTAGGACAGTGGTGTCAAACTCATGGCCCTCCAGCTGTTGTGGAACTACACGTCCCAGCATGCCCTGCCACAGATTTTATACAATGGATTTCTAAAACTGGCAGGGCATGCTGGGACGTGTAGTTCCACAACAGCTGGAGGGCCATGAGTTTGACACCACTGCCCTAGGAGCTAAATTGTCTAGAAACGGCCCTGGGCTCAGCATAACACTGACAGCGTGACTTCATCATTCGATGGTCAACACGCAAGGCTGCTAATGGTTGTCTATGCAAAACATCCATTCACAGCCGTGGGGGAACAAGGCAAGCGAGGGGAGGGGGCGGGCTCCAATTCAAAAGGCAGGCTTTAATTCACATGCAGCGCTGCATACTTCACAGCACTACGTGTGAACCAGAATAATGTCCCTTATATGTACCAATGTGTTTATATTGTGTTATCTATCTCACACTATTGTTTACCATTATTGTTGTTATTATTATAATTATTTATATTAATAAATATGTTTTTTGCATTAAATAGCAAAAGAGAAGTAAAGCAATTTAAATGAATATTTAGAAACATCTTTTTTTAATTCAGGAAATATCACTGAAAGATTTTTCAACATTTTATTTCATACATAATGTAATGTTCACTTGCAATGCATATCTTTAAGTTTTGAAAGTTTTATAAATTATTAATTACATTTTGTATTCATCAATAGTATAATATTATTAGAATTTTACAATTGTTTTCATTTAAGCTAAAATGTTTTCTAAGAAATATATTTTAGTATTGTAGATTGACAGTACTTTATTTATGGCAATTTATTTATATTGTTTGTGTTTCTAATGCTGGTCTGTCAGCTATATTCTTTTTATGAAATACTGGTTTAAGGATTCACGACACCACCCTATTTCAAGTTGCGTGTACTGTAGATGCTGCTAAAAATGCATTCAGCAAAAGAATCCCCTTCCACAGGGATGGTGAAACTTTCTTTCAGGGGCGGTGGGGGAGTGCAGGGGCAGGCTTAAGTGTGTGCAGGGGTGGGCTTAAGTGTGTGCAGGGGTGGGCTTAAGTGTGTAAAGCTTTATGCTTATTCCTGGGTGCTGCGACCAGTTCTGACGGTCCCCAGTGACATAGTCCAGAAATCTTCCTGGGTGGCCAGCAGCGCAGCTTGTCCCAGAAGATTTCCGGGCTTATTAAGGAGTTGAGTGCGGAGATTTTTTTTCCATATGGTCCTCTTATGAAAAGTTTACATTGACAAGAACACTGCTATGGGGTATAATATAAACTAGGCCTCCACTATGAAGAATAACATTAAACTAGGGCACTACTAGGGGGCATAACATTGACTAGGGCGATATGGGGAATGACATTAACTAGGTAACTACTATAGGGCATAGCATTAAACAGAAAACTAAAATGGGGCATAAAATTAACTAGAGCCTTATAATGGAGCATAAAATGAATAACTGCTGTGGAAAGAGATGTCGCCTACAAGCATTGGGGCTTGGGGCCTCTATAAAATGTTATTATGCTGCCCATAATGTTCTAGCTTCCTGCAATGAAAGAGAAGAAAGTCTTTACAAAACATAAATCACACTGATATACAGTATGACTCAGTTTGGATACTTGGATCAATACTGTATATAAGACACTTACAGGTACTTGTGACTTATCTGGGCGCCCAATTTTCTTCATCGCGCCTAAAAATCGCGTCAAATCGCATCGCATACAATCAGATTGCATGCGATGCGATTTGCCGCGATTTTAATATGTGAAGGCACCCAGATGACTGTTTCATATGTGAAATGGCCCCCCAGACCCCATTTTTAATTGTATACCCACCCTGATGGCTAAATGCCCCCCATTGTTAACGTCACCCCACTATCAACGCCAACCCGAAGCGTGGCGAGTGCAGCGAGCCCGCGAGGGGCGGCGGTACGCGTCCTCCGACCTTTTCATACCCCCACTATCCACGTCGGCGTGGAGTTGATTTTATATAGTGTGGCGAGCGCAGCAAGCCACCGAGCCCGAAGCGTGGCGAGCGCAGGCGGATACCTGTGAAGCCCGCGAGGGGACGCGTATAGCTGTGAAGGTATCAATCACATCAAATCGCATTGCATGCAATACAATAGCATACAATGCAACGGGAATTTCAAGGGAAATCGCGTCAAATCGCATCAAATCGCATGCTTAGATTACTGGCATACAATTTCAACATCGGGCGCCCAGATAAGTCACAAGTACCCACATACATGAGTGCATAGTGGAAGATATAAGCATCTAAGGGGGAAATCTATTATGATGGGATTCCTATGTAACCAGGGGTTAAAGTGGGGGGGAACTGGGTGGAACTGAGTTCCACCACCTCTAGTGGCAGGGGGAACTCAGTTCCACCTCCACCACAACACAGCACTGTTATCCCAACAGAAAATACTGACTGCTTTATTTTTACACTGCAATATAGATCTCACTTTGAAGTAATTCCCTACCCAAATCAAATTCTCTCTGCACAAGTAACATCTGCCCCCTGCAGTGCACATGGTTTTGTCCATCTAAGAAGGATTTTGTCAGAAAGAGTGAACTAGAATAAGGTCCTATGTTCTTTTTATACATGCATGTGTGACATACATGTATAATGAATACTACTGTGTAGCGTAACTTGAATAAGAGGTGCTACTGTATATCATAATGTGACTACTATGTGGTATTATATGAATCAGGAACACTACATGTGGTCAGTATGATTTTGATGTGTGGTATAATTTGAATTGGGGGCACCATTGTGTGAACACACCCTTCCCTTGTGAGACCACTGTCCCTTTATAAAGTTTGGCAAGTAGAGCACAAATTTGCAGTTTGTGGGGGGTGCCGAAAACTCTGTCACTGACCCGATCTGTCTAATTGGGGGGACGACATGAGTTCCACCACCTCTCCAGGACCACTTTAAGCCCTGTATGTAACATAGGATGTTGGAATGGGAAACCAATCAGATTATATATTATCTTCTAGAAGGTGCTAAATAAATAAATCTGGCTAATCTACAGATTTATTGTCCGATTTGGCTGGTTGGAACAAAAACCTTGTAATTGATCAGAGCAAATAACAGTAAACCATTTACTTTAAAATGCTAGACAACTGACAAACTGTCATTTAAATATTGCCAGGTTTTTGTTTCAACCAGCCACATCTGACAATATGGGGGAAATTTACTAAAGGAAATTTGTAAAAAATAGGTGTATTTGTATCCAGAAATACACTTATTTTTGACATTTACTATCCCGAAAATACGGCAATTCGTATTCATATTGATGTGCTATCAATACGAATAGCCGTATTTTCGGGATAGTAAATGTCAAAAATAAGTGTATTTCTGGATACAAATACACCTATTTTTTACAAATTTCCTTTAGTAAATTTCCCCCTAAATCTGTAGATGTATGGCCAGCTTAAGAAGTAGATTCTGATTGGCTGCCCATACATCCCATGTGAAAAAAAATTCCCATCTTAGAAAATCCCCCCCTAAGTCTAAACTGATTTCAGGATTTTAGAGAGCCACAAAAAATATTTAGCATTTTTTATACTAGACTTTGTAGGGAAAACATAGTATTTATTATGTTGAGTGCTTAAATTATATTTTTTTGTGTTAAGTGACCATTATATTAGCATGATAAAGTCACTCCCGTCTGGCACCTTTATAATGACACTTCAATTTACTATACATATAATGCCATTTACTATACAGAATTTATCAGGGGCAAATGTTATATTTTTTAAAGTGTGAGGTTTTTGCATGTGCAAATTATAACTTCTATTTGTCTATCTTTCAGAAAGTTGCTTTCATTCAAAACTGTAAGTTAAATGTCAAAGTCCTCATTTATTTGGGATTTATATATGTCTCTTTACCCATTGAAAACTATCAGCTTCTTTACACAAAAATCCTGGGGTGAAATGTAATAGGATGAGAGATCCAGAAAGTGAGAGATTTGGTAAGAAATCTCCAGTTTTTTTAAAGTGGCAATCATTTACACTGCAAAACCAGTGTGATTTTGCTGTGTCAATGATTGCCACTTTAAAAAAACTGGAGATTTCTTACCAAATCTCTCACTTTCTGAATCTCTCATCCTATTACATTTCACCCCCAGTGTCCCCACAATTAATGGGTCCCTCATGATTGCACATGTCACTCTTTCTTCAGTTCATATCAGAAGAGGATACAGAAGAGGAAAGATGGTGGATTTATCAAAAATTTGGATATGAAAATTGATATACAGGTTGAGTATCCCCTATCCGAAATGCTCGGGACCGCGAGCATTTCGGATAGGGGAATTTTCCGGTTTTTGGAATATTTTTTTGTAGCCATACTTACCTGTCCCCTGATGGTGTCCGGTGGTCCCTCGGCGTCCGCGCAGTCCCCGGGCGTCCACAGCAGGCCTCCGGCATCTTCTCCTGGTCTCCAGCGGTCCCAGGAATGCATTGCGCAAGTGTGCGCGCGCACCGGTGATGTCACCGGCGCGCGCGCACACTCGCGCAATGCATTCCTGGGACCGCTGGAGACCCTGGAGAAGATGCCGGAGGCCTGCTGTGGATGCCCGGGGACTTGGTAAGTATGAAAAGAGGGTTAGGGGGTTAAAAAAAAAACCACGGTTTTTGGAATAATTCGGATAAGGGATGTCCGGATACCGGATACTCAACCTGTATCATCTCCATTATAAAATCAAGATAATATTTTTTCTGCCTCCTTCCCTTGTTATCTATGTCACAATTTTGCAATATGAAGATCTGGCATGGTATTATCTTATATTCATATCATTCATATCAATTCAATCAAATCAATCATATTAATTAATATTCATTCCCTTAACTCATATTCACAAGATGGTTATAGTCAGCTGATCCAGTAAGCATTAAGGTCTTTCTCATATAAATACTTGAGCAACTCATGACACAAGTCATCACAAGTATGAAACTGCTTATCCAATTAACTAAGCATACTTAAACTTTTCAATCTGTAT